>NW_024059193.1:0-35000 GCF_016432855.1 Salvelinus namaycush | reverse complement strand
TCTCTATTCTATCTCTCTATTCTGTATTTCTGTTTTTCTATCTCTCTATTCTGTCTTTCTATCTCTCTATTCTATCTCTCTATTCTATCTCTCTATTCTGTCTTTCTATCTCTATATCTTTATATCTCTAGTCTGTCTTTCTTTCTCTCAATTTTATTTATTTCTCTCTATTCTATCTTTCTATCTTTCTTTCTTTCTATTCTGTTTTTCTTTCTCTATATTCTGTCTTTCTATCTCTCTACTCTGTCTTTCTATCTCTCTATGCTGTATTTCTTTCTCTCTATTCTGTCTTTCTATCTCTCTTGTGGCGTACAGAAGGTCAGCCACCAGGGGTAGACTCGTCGAGGCCTGGTAACAGATGGAGTATACATCACGAGGCAATGGCTCCATCTGCATGGACAATACGAGGTGATAGAGAAGCTGGGACCTGTCAGCCGGGCCGTATGATCCTCATTGAACACCACATCCGTACCTGGCCCGGGGAAACAGTACGAAAGAGGCCATATCGGATTCCGGAGGCCCGAAGGGAGGCCGTGAAACAGGATGTGGAGGCTATGCTGAGGATGGGAATCGTGGAAGAGTCCCACAGCGCGTGGTGGTGCCCAAACCGGACGGTAGCCTCCGCTTCTGTAACGATTTCCGGGGGGTGAACGACATCAGCTTGTTCGACGCATGTCCCATTCCGAGGGTGGACGAGCTCATCGACGGATTGGGAAATGCCCCGGTACATCAGCACCCTTGACCTGTACCGTTGGCAGCCTCCTCCTGGGAGAAGACGGCGTTTTCGATACCAGACAGGTTGTATCAGTACCGGGTGCTCCCGTTCGGGTCTGCACACATTCAAACTGCTGATGAACAGAGTGCTTCAACCCCATCAGCAGTACGCAGTGGCATATCTGGATGATATCATCATCCACATCCAAGGTTGGGAAGAGCAACTGACGCGCCTCCAGGCGGTGCTGGACAAGCCGGGTTGACCGCAAACCCCAAGAAACGCAAGCTAGGGTTCGAGGAGGTGGAGTTCCTGGGGTATTTGATCGAACAGGGTAACGTCAAGCCCCAGGAGAGGAAGGTTCACGCGGTGCGTGACTGGCCCGTTCCACGCAACAAGACACATGTCAAGTCCTTCCTGGGACTGGCAGGATACTTCCTGGGGCTTCCTGGGGCTGGCAGGATACTTCCTGGGGCTTCCTGGGACTGGCAGGATACTTCCTGGGGCTTCCTGGGGCTGGCAGGATACTTCCTGGGGCTTCCTGGGACTGGCAGGATACTTCCTGGGGCTTCCTGGGACTGGCAGGATACTTCCTGGGGCTTCCTGGGGCTTCCTGGGGAAGGATACTATAGCCGGTTTATCTCCAACTTCACGGACCGCTGGTCTGAATGGCCAGGGGAAATGGGGAAAGGACACGAACGATCGGGACACCAGGTGGTTCTTGTTCCTTTCAACGCTTCTCTTTTTCTGTTGTGCACAGGTCAGGGGCGAAGCATGGAAACACGGATGCCCTATCGAGGGAGACCTACGTTGCACTGATGACCGTCCCCCGACAGAGCAAAGGGGGGGGGGGGTGTATGTGGCGTACAGAAGGTCAGACACCAGGGGGAGACTCGTCGAGGCCTGGTAACAGATGGAGTATACATCACAAGGCGATGGCTCCATCTGCTGGACGTGCCAGGTCTCGACGGGCTCTCCAGCCAGGACTAATTGGGGCTGATTGGGAGCTGGTGAGTAATCAAGAGCAGATTGCTCACCAGCTGTGCGAGGCCCATAAAGCTGCCAGAAGGGCAGCACACAGGGAAAGTGGGGGAAGAAAGGACTCCCGTGTTATTGTTGACGGTTGCAGAGGCAACAAGAGGAAGTTCAATTTTGTGTCAGACAGGATACAGCCAGACCCAGAATCCCAGAAGATGGCACCCCGGAGAGGGTCTCATGAGGGAGACCTATCCTTTTCTTTTCGATCTATTATATAAATAAACACCCTTGAAACTGAGCTAATCCTTCTCTGTCCGTGTCTGCTCTGGGTAAACGTCTTGACCAAACCCACTAGTCTGCCACACTCTATACTGTCCTTCTATCTCTCTGTCTTTTTCTCCTTCCAATTTTCTCTCCTTCTTCACACCGCCCCTTTCCTCCACCTCCTCCTCCTCCTTCTCTTCTACCTCATTTTCTTCCACCCATACCTCCTCCTCCACTGCCTCCTCTTCCTCCTCCTCCCCTTCCTCCTCCTCCTCCTCCATTACTGCATAGTGCTGTCATGTCTCTTCATAACATGCTCCATTGAGCCTGTGATGGTTTCATAGTGGAAAAGGATTTCGTCAAGACATTTGTTAGTATCTTGCTGCCGGTGCTATAAGTAGTCCTCTGGCTATGTTGAACCTCTTGGCACATAGCCACACAGCACAGTGAATAATAAAGCAGTCTGGTGACATGAAGACTGGTTCAAATTAGACTTAAGTGGTTTCTCAGGGATGTGAAATAAGAGAAGCAGCGGTCTTCACAGTCCTCCATGGCTGAGGTTCATGTCAAATCCCCCCCAAAATGTATTTGTCACATGCGACGAATAGTAGACCTTACAGTGAAATGCTGACTGACAAGCCTTTATTTAACAATGCAGTTTTTTTTTTAAATACAAAAAAAATAAAAGTAACAAATAATTAAAGGGCAGCAGTCAATAACAATAGTGAGGCTATATACAGGGGGTACCGGTACAGAGTCAATGTGGAGGCTATATACAGGGGGGTACCGGTACAGAGTCAATGTGGAGGCTATATACAGGGGGGTACCGGTACAGAGTCAATGTGGAGGCTATATACAGGGGGTACCGGTACAGAGTCAATGTGGAGGCTATATACAGGGGGTACCGGTACAGAGTCAATGTGGAGGCTATATACAGGGGGTACTGGTACAGAGTCAATGTGGAGGCTATATACAGGGGGTACTGGTACAGAGTCAATGTAGAGGCAATATACAGGAGGTACCGGTACAGAGTCAATGTGCATGGGCACCGGTTAGTTGAGGTAACATGTACATGAAGGTAGAGTTGGTAAAGTGACTATGCATAGATGATAACAACAGAGAGTAGCAGCTGTGTAAAAGAGGGGGGGCAATGCAAATAGTCTTGGTAGCCATTTGATTAGGTGTTCAGGAGTCTTATGGCTTGGGGGTAGAAGCTGTTTAGAAGCCTCTTGGACCTAGACTTGGCGCTCCAGTACCACTTGCCATGCGGTAGCAGAGAGAACAGTCTAGGACTAGGGTGGCTGGAGTCTCTGACAATTTTTAGGGCCTTCCTCTGACACCGCCTGGTATAGAGGTCCTGGATGGCAGGAAGCTTGTCCCCAGTGATGTACTGGGCCGTACGGACTACCCTCTGAAGTGCCTTGTGGTCGGAGGCCGAGCAGCTGCCATACCAGGCAGTGATGCTCTCGATGGTGCAGCTGTAGAACGTTTTGAGGATCTGAGGACCCATGCCAAATCTTTTCAGTCTCCTGAGGGGGAAAAGGTGTTGTTGTGCCCTCTTCACGACTGTCTTGGTGTGCTTGGACCATGTTAGTTTGTTGGTGATGTGGACACCAAGGATCTTGAAACTCTCCACCTGCTCCACTACAGCCCCGTCGATGAGAATGGGGACATGCTCGGCCCTCTTTTTCCTCTTTTTCCTGTTGTCATTGGGGGAGAGGCTGTTGTCCTGGCACCACAAGGCCAGGTCTCTGACCTCCTCCCGATAGGTTGTCTCGTCATTGTCTGTGATCAGGCCTACCACAGTTGTGTCATCGGAAAACTTAATAATGGTGTTGGAGTCGTGCCTGGCCTTGAAGTAATGAGTCAACAAGGGAGTACAGGGAGTACAGGAGGGGACTGAGCACACACCCCTGAGGGACCCCCGTGTTGAGGATCAGCATTGCGGATGTGTTGTTACCTACCCTTACCACCTGGGTGCGTCCAGGAAGTCCTGGATCCAGTTGTAGAGGGAGGTGTTTCATCCCAGGGTCCTTAGCTTATTGATGAGCTTTGAGGGTACTATGGTGTTGAACGCTGAGCTGTAGTCAATGAATGGCATTCTCAGCATTCTTTTGTGTACCAATGCCATCAGAAGACTCCCGGAACATCGCCCAGTCTGCGATAGCAAAACAGTCCTATAGTTTAGCGTCTGCTTCATCTGAACACTTTTTTATAGACCGAGTCACTGGTGCTTCCTGCTTTAATTGTTGCTTTGTCAGCAGGAGGATAGAATTATGGTCAGATTTGCCAAATGGAGGGTGAGGGAGAGCTTTGTACGTGTCTCTGTGTGTGGAGTACAGGTGGCCTAGAGTTTTTTTCCCCCCTCTGGTTGCACATGTGACATGCCGGTAGAAATGAGGTAGAACGGATTTAAGTTTTCCTGCATTAAAGTCCCCAGCCACTAGGAGCGTCGCTTCTGGATGAGCATTTTCTTGTTTGCTTATGGCCCTATACAGCTCGGTGAGTCTGGTCTTAGTGCCAGCATCGGTTTGTGGCGGTAAATAGACAGGTACCAAAATATGGATGAAAACTCTCTAGGTTAACAGTGTGGTCTAGAGCTTATCATGAGATACTCTACCTCAGGCGAGCAAAACCTAGAGACTTCCTTAGATATCGTGCACCAGCTGTTGTTTATAGATATACATAGACCTGCCACCCCTTGTCTTACCAGAGGCTGCTGTTCTATCCTGCTGATACAGTGTATAACCTGCCACCCCTTGTCTTACCAGAGGCTGCTGTTCTATCCTGCTGATACAGTGTATAACCAGCCACCCCTTGTCTTACCAGAGGCTGCTGTTCTATCCTGCTGATACAGTGTATAACCAGCCACCCCTTGTCTTACCAGAGGCTGCTGTTCTATCCTGCTGATACAGTGTATAACCTGCCACCCCTTGTCTTACCAGAGGTGTCTGTTCTGTCCTGCTGATACAGTGTATAACCTGCCACCCCTTGTCTTACCAGAGGCTGCTGTTCTATCCTGCTGATACAGTGTATAACCCGCCACACCTTGTCTTACCAGAGGCTGCTGTTCTATCCTGCTGATACAGTGTATAACCTGCCACCCCTTGTCTTACCAGAGGCTGCTGTTCTATCCTGCTGATACAGTGTATAACCTGCCACCCCTTGTCTTACCAGAGGCTGCTGTTCTATCCTGCTGATACAGTGTATAACCAGCCACCCCTTGTCTTACCAGAGGCTGCTGTTCTATCCTGCCGATACAGTGTATAACCAGCCACCCCTTGTCTAACCAGAGGCTGCTGTTCTATCCTGCTGATACAGTGTATAACCTGCCACCCCTTGTCTTACCAGAGGTGTCTGTTCTGTCCTGCTGATACAGTGTATAACCTGCCACCCCTTGTCTTACCAGAGGCTGCTGTTCTATCCTGCTGATACAGTGTATAACCTGCCACCCCTTGTCTTACCAGAGGTGTCTGTTCTGTCCTGCTGATACAGTGTATAACCTCCCACCCCTTGTCTTACCAGAGGCTGCTGTTCTATCCTGCCGATACAGTGTATAACCTGCCACCCCTTGTCTTACCAGAGGCTGCTGTTCTATCCTGCTGATACAGTGTATAACCTGCCACCCCTTGTCTTACCAGAGACTGCTGTTCTATCCTGCTGATACAGTGTATAACCCACCACCCCTTGTCTTACCAGAGGCTGCTGTTCTATCCTGCTGATACAGTGTATAACCTGCCACCCCTTGTCTTACCAGAGGCTGCTGTTCTATCCTGCTGATACAGTGTATAACCTGCCACCCCTTGTCTTACCAGAGGCTGCTGTTCTATCCTGCTGATACAGTGTATAACCTGCCACCCCTTGTCTTACCAGAGGCTGCTGTTCTATCCTGCTGATACAGTGTATAACCTGCCACCCCTTGTCTTACCAGAGGTGTCTGTTCTATCCTGCTGATACAGTGTATAACCTGCCACCCCTTGTCTTACCAGAGGCTGCTGTTCTGTCCTGCTGATACAGTGTATAACCCACCACCCCTTGTCTTACCAGAGGTGTCTGTTCTATCCTGCTGATACAGTGTATAACCTGCCACCCCTTATCTTACCAGAGGTGTCTGTTCTATCCTGCTGATACAGTGTATAACCTGCCACCCCTTATCTTACCAGAGGCTGCTGTTCTATCCTGCTGATACAGTGTATAACCTGCCACCCCTTGTCTTACCAGAGGCTGCTGTTCTATCCTGCTGATACAGTGTATAACCTGCCACCCCTTATCTTACCAGAGGCTGCTGTTCTATCCTGCTGATACAGTGTATAACCTGCCACCCCTTGTCTTACCAGAGGCTGCTGTTCTATCCTGCTGATACAGTGTAAAACCTGCCACCCCTTGTCTTACCAGAGGCTGCTGTTCTATCCTGCTGATACAGTGTATAACCTGCCACCCCTTGTCTTACCAGAGGTGTCTGTTCTATCCTGCTGATACAGTGTATAACCTGCCACCCCTTGTCTTACCAGAGGCTGCTGTTCTATCCTGCTGATACAGTGTATAACCTGCCACCCCTTATCTTACCAGAGGCTGCTGTTCTATCCTGCTGATACAGTGTATAACCTGCCACCCCTTGTCTTACCAGAGGTGTCTGTTCTATCCTGCTGATACAGTGTATAACCTGCCACCCCTTGTCTTACCAGAGGCTGCTGTTCTATCCTGCCGATACAGTGTATAACCTGTCACCCCTTATCTTACCAGAGGTGTCTGTTCTATCCTGCTGATACAGTGTATAACCTGTCACCCCTTATCTTACCAGAGGCTGCTGTTCTATCCTGCTGATACAGTGTATAACCTGCCACCCCTTGTCTTACCAGAGGTGTCTGTTCTATCCTGCTGATACAGTGTATAACCTGCCACCCCTTGTCTTACCAGAGGCTGCTGTTCTATCCTGCTGATACAGTGTATAACCTGCCACCCCTTGTCTTACCAGAGGCTGCTGTTCTATCCTGCCGATACAGTGTATAACCCACCACCCCTTGTCTTACCAGAGGCTGCTGTTCTATCCTGCTGATACAGTGTATAACCTGCCACCCCTTGTCTTACCAGAGGCTGCTGTTCTATCCTGCCGATACAGTGTATAACCCACCACCCCTTGTCTTACCAGAGGCTGCTGTTCTATCCTGCTGATACAGTGTATAACCTGCCACCCCTTGTCTTACCAGAGGCTGCTGTTCTATCCTGCTGATACAGTGTATAACCCACCACCCCTTGTCTTACCAGAGGCTGCTGTTCTATCCTGCTGATACAGTGTATAACCTGCCACCCCTTGTCTTACCAGAGGCTGCTGTTCTATCCTGCTGATACAGTGTATAACCTGCCACCCCTTGTCTTACCAGAGGCTGCTGTTCTATCCTGCTGATACAGTGTATAACCTGCCACCCCTTGTCTTACCAGAGGCTGCTGTTCTATCCTGCTGATACAGTGTATAACCTGCCACCCCTTGTCTTACCAGAGGCTGCTGTTCTATCCTGCCGATACAGTGTATAACCTGCCACCCCTTGTCTTACCAGAGGCTGCTGTTCTATCCTGCTGATACAGTGTATAACCTGCCACCCCTTGTCTTACCAGAGGCTGCTGTTCTATCCTGCCGATACAGTGTATAACCTGCCACCCCTTGTCTTACCAGAGGCTGCTGTTCTATCCTGCTGATACAGTGTATAACCTGCCACCCCTTGTCTTACCAGAGACTGCTGTTCTATCCTGCTGATATAGTGTATAACCTGCCACCCCTTGTCTTACCAGAGGCTGCTGTTCTATCCTGCCGATACAGTGTATAACCTGCCACCCCTTGTCTTACCAGAGACTGCTGTTCTATCCTGCTGATACAGTGTATAACCTGCCACCCCTTGTCTTACCAGAGGCTGCTGTTCTATCCTGCTGATACAGTGTATAACCTGCCACCCCTTATCTTACCAGAGGCTGCTGTTCTATCCTGCTGATACAGTGTATAACCTGCCACCCCTTGTCTTACCAGAGGCTGCTGTTCTATCCTGCTGATACAGTGTATAACCTGCCACCCCTTGTCTTACCAGAGGCTGCTGTTCTATCCTGCTGATACAGTGTATAACCTGCCACCCCTTGTCTTACCAGAGGCTGCTGTTCTATCCTGCCGATACAGTGTATAACCTGCCACCCCTTGTCTTACCAGAGGCTGCTGTTCTATCCTGCTGATACAGTGTATAACCTGCCACCCCTTGTCTTACCAGAGGCTGCTGTTCTATCCTGCCGATACAGTGTATAACCTGCCACCCCTTGTCTTACCAGAGGCTGCTGTTCTATCCTGCTGATACAGTGTATAACCTGCCACCCCTTGTCTTACCAGAGACTGCTGTTCTATCCTGCTGATATAGTGTATAACCTGCCACCCCTTGTCTTACCAGAGGCTGCTGTTCTATCCTGCCGATACAGTGTATAACCTGCCACCCCTTGTCTTACCAGAGACTGCTGTTCTATCCTGCTGATACAGTGTATAACCTGCCACCCCTTGTCTTACCAGAGGCTGCTGTTCTATCCTGCCGATACAGTGTATAACCTGCCACCCCTT
This sequence comes from Salvelinus namaycush, assembly GCF_016432855.1. Lineage (NCBI taxonomy): Eukaryota > Metazoa > Chordata > Actinopteri > Salmoniformes > Salmonidae > Salvelinus > Salvelinus namaycush. Next base: position 26,457 of record NW_024059193.1, on the reverse strand, counting down.
GTCTTACCAGAGGCTGCTGTTCTATCCTGCTGATACAGTGTATAACCTGCCACCCCTTGTCTTACCAGAGACTGCTGTTCTATCCTGCTGATATAGTGTATAACCTGCCACCCCTTGTCTTACCAGAGGCTGCTGTTCTATCCTGCCGATACAGTGTATAACCTGCCACCCCTTGTCTTACCAGAGGCTGCTGTTCCATCCTGCTGATACAGTGTATAACCCACCACCCCTTGTCTTACCAGAGGCTGCTGTTCTATCCTGCTGATATAGTGTATAACCTGCCACCCCTTGTCTTACCAGAGGCTGCTGTTCTATCCTGCCGATACAGTGTATAACCTGCCACCCCTTATCTTACCAGAGGCTGCTGTTCTATCCTGCTGATACAGTGTATAACCTGCCACCCCTTGTCTTACCAGAGGCTGCTGTTCTATCCTGCTGATACAGTGTATAACCTGCCACCCCTTGTCTTACCAGAGGCTGCTGTTCTATCCTGCTGATACAGTGTATAACCTGCCACCCCTTGTCTTACCAGAGGCTGCTGTTCTATCCTGCTGATACAGTGTATAACCTGCCACCCCTTGTCTTACCAGAGGCTGCTGTTCTATCCTGCTGATACAGTGTATAACCTGCCACCCCTTGTCTTACCAGAGGCTGCTGTTCTATCCTGCTGATACAGTGTATAACCTGCCACCCCTTGTCTTACCAGAGGCTGCTGTTCTATCCTGCTGATACAGTGTATAACCTGCCACCCCTTATCTTACCAGAGGCTGCTGTTCTATCCTGCTGATACAGTGTATAACCTGCCACCCCTTGTCTTACCAGAGGCTGCTGTTCTATCCTGCCGATACAGTGTATAACCTGCCACCCCTTATCTTACCAGAGGCTGCTGTTCTATCCTGCTGATACAGTGTATAACCTGCCACCCCTTGTCTTACCAGAGGCTGCTGTTCTATCCTGCTGATACAGTGTATAACCTGCCACCCCTTGTCTTACCAGAGGCTGCTGTTCTATCCTGCTGATACAGTGTATAACCTGCCACCCCTTGTCTTACCAGAGGCTGCTGTTCTATCCTGCTGATACAGTGTATAACCTGCCACCCCTTGTCTTACCAGAGGCTGCTGTTCTATCCTGCTGATACAGTGTATAACCTGCCACCCCTTGTCTTACCAGAGGCTGCTGTTCTATCCTGCTGATACAGTGTATAACCTGCCACCCCTTGTCTTACCAGAGGCTGCTGTTCTATCCTGCCGATACAGTGTATAACCTGCCACCCCTTGTCTTACCAGAGGCTGCTGTTCTATCCTGCTGATACAGTGTATAACCTGCCACCCCTTGTCTTACCAGAGACTGCTGTTCTATCCTGCTGATATAGTGTATAACCTGCCACCCCTTGTCTTACCAGAGGCTGCTGTTCTATCCTGCCGATACAGTGTATAACCTGCCACCCCTTGTCTTACCAGAGGCTGCTGTTCCATCCTGCTGATACAGTGTATAACCCACCACCCCTTGTCTTACCAGAGGCTGCTGTTCTATCCTGCTGATATAGTGTATAACCTGCCACCCCTTGTCTTACCAGAGGCTGCTGTTCTATCCTGCCGATACAGTGTATAACCTGCCACCCCTTATCTTACCAGAGGCTGCTGTTCTATCCTGCTGATACAGTGTATAACCTGCCACCCCTTGTCTTACCAGAGGCTGCTGTTCTATCCTGCTGATACAGTGTATAACCTGCCACCCCTTGTCTTACCAGAGGCTGCTGTTCTATCCTGCTGATACAGTGTATAACCTGCCACCCCTTGTCTTACCAGAGGCTGCTGTTCTATCCTGCTGATACAGTGTATAACCTGCCACCCCTTGTCTTACCAGAGGCTGCTGTTCTATCCTGCTGATACAGTGTATAACCTGCCACCCCTTGTCTTACCAGAGGCTGCTGTTCTATCCTGCTGATACAGTGTATAACCTGCCACCCCTTGTCTTACCAGAGGCTGCTGTTCTATCCTGCTGATACAGTGTATAACCTGCCACCCCTTATCTTACCAGAGGCTGCTGTTCTATCCTGCTGATACAGTGTATAACCTCCCAGCTGTTATTCATGTCGTTGTTCAGCCACGACTCAGTGAAACATAAGATATTACAGTTTAATGTCCCGTTGGTAGGATATACGTGCTTGTAGTTCGTCCACTTTATTATCCAGTGATTGAACGTTGGCCAATTGTACCGATGGCAAAGACAGTTTAGCCACTTGTCGCCGGATCCTTACAAGGCACCACGATCTCCTTCTGCGATATCTCCATATTTTAATCCTGCGAATGACGGGGATGAGGGCCTCGTCGGGTGTCTGAAGTAAATCTTTTGCGTCAGACTCGTTAAAGAATAAATATTTTTCCAGTACTGGTAATCGCTGTCCTGATTTCCTGAAGCTCTTTTCGGTCACAAGAGACGGTGGCATAAACATTATTTACAAATGCGAAAAAACAAACAAAATAGCACAGTTGGTTAAGAGCCCGTAAAACCGGCAGCCATCCCCTCAAGGCACCATTACATGTATTTTCATAGTGAGGTGTTTTCCTTGTGTTTCAACCAGGACAGAGACCACTGTCAATCTCAGCTCTCTGACCTCCACTTAGCAGACACTTTTATCTGAAAAGACTTAGCTACAACAGTGAGTGCATACATTTTGTGTGTGCGTGATCCCTTGGGGAATAGAACCACAATCTCTGCATTAATAGCGCTCTTACTAACTGACACAGATAGACCACAAGATTAACGTTTCCACTCTGCTCCTGTTAATGAGAGGGAAGTAGAGAGGAGGAGATGGAAGGAGAGAGGAGGAGAGAGGACGAGAGGGAAGGAGAGAGGAGGTGAGAGGAAGAGAGGGAAGGAGAGAGGAGGTGAGAGGAGGAGAGGGGAAGGAGAGAGGAACAGAGGGAAGGAGAGAGGAGGAGAGGGGAAGGAGAGAGGAGGAGAGAGGAGGGGAGAGGAAGGAGAGAGGAGGAGAGGGGAAGGAGAGAGAAGGAGAGAGGAGGAGAGAGGACGAGAGGGAAGGAGAGAGGAACGGAGGGAAAGAGAGGAGGTGAGAGGAGGAGATAGGAGGAGAGGCAAGGAGAGAGGAGGAGAGGGGAAGGAGAGGGGAAGGAGAGGGGAAGGAGAGGGGAAGGAGAGGAGGAGGAGAGGGGAAGGAGAGAGGAGGAGAGAGGGGGAGAGGGAAGGAGAGAGGAACGGAGGGAAAGAGAGAGGAGGTGAGAGGAGGTGAGAGGAGGAGAGAGGAAGAGAGGAGGAGAGAGGAGGAGAGGAGGAGGAGAGGGGAAGGAGAGAGGAGGAGAGGAGGAGAGAGGAGGAGAGAGGGCGAGAGGGAAGGAGAGAGGAACAGAGGGAAAGAGAGAGGAGGAGAGAGGAGGGGAAGGAGAGAGGAGGAGAGGGGACGAGAGGGAAGGAGAGAGGAGGGGAAGGAGAGAGGAGGAGAGAGGAGGAGAGAGGAAGAGAGGCAAGGAGAGAGGAGGAGAGGAGGAGGAGAGGGGAAGGAGAGAGGAGGAGAGGGGAAGGAGAGAGGAGGGGAGAGGAAGAGAGGCAAGGAGAGAGGAGGAGAGAGGAGGAGAGGAAGAGATGAAAGGTGAGGGGAGGGGAGGAGAGAGGAGGAGAGAGGAAGAGAGGGAAGTAGAGAGGAAGAGAGGCAAGTAGAGAGGAGGAGAGAGGAGGAGAGGGGAAGGAGAGAGGAGGAGAGGGGAAGGAGAGAGGAGGAGAGGGGAAGGAGAGAGGAGGGGAGAGGAAGAGAGGCAAGGAGAGAGGAGGAGAGGAAGAGATGAAAGGTGAGAGGAGGAGAGGGAAGGAGAGAGGAGGTGTGTTGTGGTGGTGGTATTGAACACTGTGTGTCCTGGGGCCTGGAGGGACCTGGGAGGATTCACATCACAGGGTGTTTAAAAAGCCTGCAGAGAGCCATCTAGAGGGCTCTCCTGGCCTCTCCCCTCCCCTCCTCTGCTCTCCGTTCCTCTCCTCCTTCCTCTCTCTTTGTCTCGGTTTCCATCTCTCTCTCACCCTCCTCTCTTGTCCCTCCTTATTTCCTGGTTTTTCCTCTTCCTTGCTGGCTGTCTCTCTTTAAATGTATTTATTTATTTATTATTTAAAAGTTTATATTCTTTCCCCCTTCCCTCTATCCTCCCTCTATCCTCCCTCCATCCTCCCTCCATTCTCCCTCCATCCTCCCTCCATCCTCCCTCCATCCTCCCTCTATCCTCCCTCTATCCTCCCTCCATCCTCCCTCTATCCTCCCTCTATCCTCCCTCTATCCTCCCTCTATCCTCCCTCCATCCTCCATCTATCCTCCCTCCATCCTCCCTCTATCCTCCCTCTATCCTCCCTCTATCCTCCCTCCATCCTCCCTCTATCCTCCCTCCATCCTCCCTCCATCCTCCCTCTATCCTCCCTCTATCCTCCCTCCATCCTCCCTCCATCCTCCCTTCATCCTCCCTTCATCCTCCCTCTATCCTCCCTCCATCCTCCCTCCATCCTCCCTCTATCCTCCCTCTATCCTCCCTCTATCCTCCCTCCATCCTCCCTCCATCCTCCCTCCTCTGTGTGTATGTCGTTGTGGTTTTATGTTTGTTTGAAGTTGTTAATGTCTCCCCTGTGTTCTGAATGTCAATGAAATTGTATTTTCTTTGGTATCGTGAATGTATCTTCCACTTGCTTAGGAGGCCTGTAGACTGTACATGTTTGACTGAGCATGATGTACTATGGCGTTGTCATGCTTCTAGCAAATTCCATACGAACACTGGCACAAATTCGCAGTCGCATAGGTCACTCAACATGCTCCTAAACTGAACTCTGACGCTGATGACCTGACCTTGTTCTCAAATGAAGCCTTCTCCTGTCAAGAGCACTTAATCAGAGCCATACAAAGGCCTGCTGTCAGTTCTGTGGTGTAGTAGCTAACTCAACCAAGCCAGAACTCAACCAAGCCCCTCCAGACCTCTACTACAGGAGGCTATACACCGAGGAGAGGAGAGGAGAGGAGAGGAGAGGAGAGGAGAGGAGAGGAGAGGAGAGGAGAGGAGAGGAGAGGAGAGGAGAGGAGAGGAGAGGAGAGGAGAACCCATGGATTACAGGCAATATCTGCACTGAGCTAACGGCTAGAGCTTCCGCTTTCAAGGAGCGGGACATTAATCCAGACATTAATCCCGTTACCCCCTCCGACGAACCATCAAACAGGCAAAGCATCAATACAGAACAAAAAGATTGAAACCTACTACATCGGCTCTAACACTTGTTGGATGTGGCTTGTGAACTATCACGGATCACAAAAGGAACCCCCACCCCCGTGAGCTGCCCAGTGATGCGAGCCTACCAGGGAAGCTAAATGCTTTCTATGCTCGCTTCGAGGAAAGCAACACTGAACCATGCTTGAGAGCACCAGCTGTTCCGGACAACTGTGTGATCACACTGTCCGTAGCCGATGTAAGACTTTTAAATAGGTTAATATTCAAAGGCCGCAGAGCCAGACGGATTACCAAGACGCATACTCAGAGCATGTGCTGACCAGCTGGAAAGTGTCTTCACTGATATTTTCAACCTCTCCATGACCCAGTCTGTAACACCTACATGTTTCAAGCAGATCACCATAGTCCCTGTGCCCAAATCAAATCAATTGTATTTATAAAGCCCTTCTTACATCAGCTAATATCTCAATGTACAGAAACCCAGCCCAAGAATGCCGAGCACTCACGTCTGTAACCATGAACTATTTTGAAAGGCTTGTCATGGCTCACATCAACACCATCATCCCAGACACCCTGTACGCTTACCTCCCCAACAGATCCCCAGATGACGCAATCTCTATTGCACTCCATCCTGCCCTTTCCCACCTGGACAAAAAGGAACCCCTACGTGAGAATGACGTTCATTGACTACAGCTCAGCGTTCAACACTATAGTTCCTTCCAAGCTCATTACTAAGCTAAGGACCCTGGGACAGAACACCTCCCTCTGCAACTAGACTTTATGACGGGGCGGACTGAGGTGTAGTGGTCACGCTGATCCTCAACACGGGAGCCCCCTCAGGGGTGCGTGCTTAATCCCCTCCTGTACTCCCTGTTCAGTCACGACTGCATGGCCGCGCACAACTCCGTCACCATCATTAAGTTTGCCAACGACACGACGGTGAGACAGCCTTTGGGGAGGAGGTCAGAGACCTGGCAGGGTGGTGCCAGGAACAATCAATCAAGTGTATTTATAAAGCCTTCTTACATCAGCCGATGTCACAAAGTGCTGTACAGAAACCCAGCCTAAAACCCCAAACAACAAGCAATGCAGGTGTAGAAGCACGGTGGCTAGGAAAAACTCCCTAGAAAGGCCAGAACCTAGGAAAAAACCTAGAGAGGAACCAGGCTATGAGGGGTGGCCAGTCCTCTTCTGGCTATGCCGGGTGGAGATTATAACAGAACATGGCCAAGATGTTCAAATGTTCATAAATGACCAGCATGGTCAAATAATAATAATCACAGTGGTTGTAGAGGGTGCAGCAAGTCAGCACATCAGGAGTAAATGTCAGTTGGCTTTTCATAGCCGATCATTCAGATTATCTCTACTGCTCCTGCTGTCTCTAGAGAGTTGAAAACAGCAGGTCTGGGACAGGTAGCACGTCCGGTGAACAGGTCAGGGTTCCATTGCCGCTGGCAGAACAGTTGAAACTGGAGCAGCAGCACGGCCAGGTGGACTGGGGACAGCAAGGAGTCATCAGGCCAGGCAGTCCTGAGGCATGGTCCTAGGGCTCAGGTCCTCTGAGAGAAGAGAGCATTAGGGGGAGCATACTTAAATTCACACATGACACCGGATAAGACAGGAGAAATACTCCAGATATAACAAACTGACCCTAGCCCCCTGACACATAAACTATTGCAGCATAAATACTGGAGGCTGAGACAGGAGGGGTTGGGAGACACTGTTGCCGCGTCCAACGATATCCCCGGACAGGGCCAACAAGGCAGGATATAACCCCACCCACTTAGCCAATGCACAGCCCCCACACCACTAGAGGGATATCAACAGACTACCAACTTACTATCCTGACACATGGATGAGTATAGCCCACGAAGATCTCCCCCACGGCACAGTCCACTATACTGTAGACACAGTGTTGGTCTGGTGGTCATTTGGTCTGGTGGTCTGGTGGTCATTTGGTCTGGTGGTCATTTGGTCTGTTGGTCTGTTGGTCTGTTGGTCTGTTGGTCTGTTGGTCTGTTGGTCTGTTGGTCTGTTGGTCTGTTGGTCTGTTAGTCTGTTAGTCTGTTAGTCTGTTAGTCTGTTAGTCTGTTAGTCTGTTAGTCTGGTGGTCAGTTGGTCTGGTGGTCTGCTGGTCTGCTGGTCTGCTGGTCATTTGGTCTGGTGGTCTGGTGGTCATTTGGTCTGTTGGTCTGGTGGTCTGGTGGTCTGTTAGTCTGTTAGTCTGTTGGTCTGTTGGTCTGGTGGTCTGGTGGTCTGTTAGTCTGTTGGTCTGGTGGTTTGGTGGTCTGTTGGTCTGGTGGTCTATCTGGTGGTCTGTTGGTCTGGTGGTCTATCTGTTGGTCTGGTGGTCTGTTAGTCTGTTGGTCTGGTGGTCTGTTGGTCTGTTGGTCTGGTGGTCTGTCTGGTGGTCTGGTGGTCTGGTGGTCTGTCTGGTGGTCTGTTGGTCTGGTGGTCTATCTGTTGGTCTGGTGGTCTGGTGGTCTGTTGGTCTGGTGGTCTGTTGGTCTGTTGGTCTGTTGGTCTCGTGGTCTCGTGGTCTGGTGGTCTGTTAGTCTGTTAGTCTGTTGGTCTGTTGGTCTGGTGGTCTGTTGGTCTGTTGGTCTGGTGGTCTGGTGGTCTGGTGGTTCCATGTGAAGGTCAGGGCAGTTTGTGATCATCAAAGAGGAACAAAATGAGGCTCCTCCTTGATATTTGATTTGTTTTGGATGAGCAGTCAGTCAGAGACCTTCAGGTAGGTGACGCTCTACTCAGAGATAATATGATTGTGTGTGTGTGTGTGTGTGTGTGTGTGTGTGTGTGTGTGTGTGTGTGTGTGTGTGTGTGTGTGTGTGTGTGTGTGTGTGTGTGTGTGTGTGTGTGTGTGTGTGTGTGTGTGTGTGAATATGTGCAGTTACACTCTACTTTAGTAGAACGCAAAGACAGAGGGCAGATCTCGTCTATCTACTAACATTTTGTCTCACCTCTTCCCTCCTCTCCTCCCCTCCTCTTCCCTCCCCTCCTCTCCTTCCCTCCTCCCCTCCTCTCCTCTCCTCTTCTCTCCTCTCCTCTCCTCCTCTTCTCTCCTCTTCTCTCCTCTCCTCTCCTCCCCTCCTCCTCTCCTCTCCTCTCCTTCCCTCCTCTTCCCTCCCCTCCTCTCCTCTCCTCTCCTTCCCTCCTCTTCCCTCCCCTCCCCTCCTCTCCCCGCCTCCTCTTCCCTCCCCTCCTCTCCTCTCCTCTCCTCCCCTCCTCTACTCTCCTCCCCCCTCTCCTCCCCTCCTCTTCCCTCCTCTTCCCTCCTCTCCTCCTCCTCCCCTCCCCTCCCCTCCCCTCCTCTTCCCTCTCCTCCTCTCCTCCCCTCCTCTTCCCTCCCCTCCCCTCCTCTCCTCCTCTTCCCTCTTCTCCTCTCATCTTCCCTCCCCTCCCCTCCTCTCCTCCTCTTCCCTCCTCTCCTCTCCTCCCCTCCTCTTTCCTCCCATTTCTCTGTCTCAAGGGGAAGAGGAATAAGCCAGGGCTGAAGTTAGCTGGCACTCCAGAGGCGGGTCGTGGAGGAGAGGAGCCAGACATCAAGTAGGTCCCTCTCTGTAGGCTGCGTGTGTGTAGGGAGGGGTGGCCAACCAATAACCACAACATCCACTTCCAACCCTTTAAATCCCCAAATTAAAATGATACTATTAGGTACAAAGCCATTCAGCTAATAGCCAACAACCAACTGAAGTGAGTAATGGAGAATATGACGCTTTAGTAAAACTGTTTGGTGAGATGAAGCTATTAAAATAAAGAGAGTCGTACACTCCATATATCAACTCCTAGTAATGTATTAGGTATTCATTTATGTTGGTAAATACCCCAATAAATTCCTGGGAGTTCATATATGGAGTGAGAGGAGAGGATGAGAGGAGAGGGAAGAGGAGAGGGAAGAGGAGAGGAGGAGAGGGAAGAGGAGAGGAGGAGAGGGAAGAGGAGAGGAGGAGAGGGAAGAGGAGAGGGGAAGAGGAGAGGAGAGGAGGAGAGGGAAGAGGAGAGGGAAGAGGAGAGGGAAGAGGAGAGGAGAGGAGAGGGAAGAGGAGAGGAGGAGAGGAGAGGAGGAGAGGAGAGGAGAGGAGAGGAGGAGAGGAGAGGAGAGGAGGAGAGGAGGAGAGGAAGAGGAGACGAGGAGAGGAGAGAGGAGAGGGAAGAGGAGAGGGGAAGAGGAGAGGGGAAGAGGAGAGGGGAAGAGGAGAGGGGAAGAGGAGAGGAGGAGAGGGAAGAGGAGAGGGAAGAGGAGAGGAGGAGAGGGAAGAGGAGAGGAGGAGAGGAGAGGAGGAGAGGAGAGGAGGAGAGGAGAGGAGAGGAGAGGAGGAGAGGGAAGAGGAGAGGAGGAGAGGGAAGAGGAGAGGAGGAGAGGAGGAGAGGGAAGAGGAGAGGAGGAGAGGGAAGAGGAGAGGGAAGAGGAGAGGGAAGAGGAGAGGAGGAGAGAGGAGAGGAGGAGAGGGAAGAGGAGAGGAGGAGAGGGAAGAGGAGAGGGAAGAGGAGAGGAGGAGAGGGAAGAGGAGAGGAGGAGAGGGAAGAGGAGGAGAGGGAAGAGGAGAGGAGGAGAGGGAAGAGAGGAGGGAAGAGGAGAGGAGGAGAGGGAAGAGAGGAGGGAAGAGGAGAGGAGGAGAGGGAAGAGGAGAGGAGGAGAGGAGAGGAGGAGAGGGAAGAGGAGAGGAGGAGAGGGAAGAGGAGAGGAGGAGAGGGAAGAGGAGAGGAGGAGAGGAGAGGAGGAGAGGGAAGAGGAGAGGAGGAGAGGGAAGAGGAGAGGAGGAGAGGAGTGTGTGACTCTCTTTATTTTGATAGCTGATAGTTTATTCGCCGTTAGTCAGCACCTTCACACAGAATAAAAACATTTCTGGGTGTGCGCCAGCTCATGTTTTTTATTGGTGAGATAAAGTTAACATTATTATGGAAAAAATATATCATTCTGAGCAACACATCTGAGAGGACCGAGACAGTGGGACACAGTTAGGGAAATGTTTATATGTCATTTAATCATTCATTATTTTACCTGGGACTAGTGTAGTTTTGTCAAGGAAATTACTGAACACTGTTATTGTCACCCTGTTAGAAATCCCACAGAGATCCGACGTGTCCCTGAGTCTACAGTCGCTATGTTACTTCTAGAATCTACCGCTTAGAATCGTTAACGTTATTACAGGGATTTAACTTGGACGTTGAATGGATTTTGACCATTCAGGCTACAATTTATTACTAACCTTGGTCCAAAATCTGTCCCATCAGCGCGATATGTAAAAAGACAGAATTTCACTAACCAGCGGGCTAGTTTTGCACATTTTCTACTAACCAGGTCTGAAAAGTACTAGGTTCTGGCTAGTGGACAAGCTTAATGTAACGATCGTCTGTGTTTTAATAAGTGTTTTAACAAGTGTTTTAAATAAGTGTTTTAACAAGTGTTTTTAATACTTTTTTTAACAAGTGTTTTTAATAAGTGTTTTAACAAGTGTTTTTATAAGTGTTTTAATAACTGGGCTCTCTGAAAACCTTTCTCTTTAACTGGGCTCTCTGAAAACCTTTGTCTATAACTGGGCTCTCTGAAAACATTTGTCTATAACTGGGCTCTCTGAAAACCTTTGTCTTTAACTAACTGGGCTCTCTGAAAACCTTTGTCTATAACTAACTGGGCTCTCTGAAAACCTTTGTCTATAACTGGGCTCTCTGAAAACCTTTGTCTTTAACTAACTGGGCTCTCTGAAAACCTTTGTCTATAACTGGGCTCTCTGAAAACCTTTGTCTTTAACTAACTGGGCTCTCTGAAAACCTTTGTCTATAACTGGGCTCTCTGAAAACCTTTGTCTTTAATTAACTGGGCTCTCTGAAAACCTTTGTCTATAACTGGGCTCTCTGAAAACCTTTGTCTTTAATTAACTGGGCTCTCTGAAAACCTTTGTCTATAACTGGGCTCTCTGAAAACCTTTGTCTTTAATTAACTGGGCATACAACTGAACTTGTATTTCTCTCCTTACTGATTTCAGCAGCTTTGATGATGTGGGCGTTTATTCATCTTGACTGTGTATTATATTATACATCTCATCTGACACTCTTCTCCTCCTCTCCTTCCTCCTCTCTCTCCTGTTGCTGTGTAACTGGCTGCTCCTGCTGTGTGATGTTACGGACTACATCAGTGGAGAACTGTCTGTGATTCTGTTTTAACACCATTTCTCTGTTCCTGTCTTTGGTTTTGCTTGTCTGTCTGTCTGCGCTGCTGTCTGTTGTTATTCTCTCATCGTGTTTTCTCTCTTTCTGACTCCTAGAGCTAAAGGACACGGTGTGATTGACTTTTTAACTTTCTCTTGGTTTCTTTGAAATGTTCTTTGCGTTTTTCTGCAGATGAAGCAGTGCCGTCCATGAGGGATAGATGAATGAGAATGTGACATGCTGTCCTCTTTAGTGTCTCTCTCTAGCTGTCTCTCTTTCACTGTCTGTCTGTCTTTCTCTCTCTCTAGCTGTCTCTCTTTCACTGTCTGTCTGTCTTTCTCTAGCTGTCTGTCTGTCTTTCTCTCGATGTCTGTCTGTCTTTCTCTCGCTGTCTGTCTGTCTTTCTCTCGATGTCTATATGTCTGTCTTTCTCTGTCTGTCTGTCTGTCTGTCTTTCTCTCTCTCAAGCTGTCTCTCTGTCTTTCTCTAGCTGTCTGTCTGTCTTTCTCCCTCTCTCTCTGTCTCTCTCTCCCCCCTCTCGCTCTCTCTGTCTCTGTCGCCCCCCTCTCTCTCTAGCTGTCTCTCTTTCACTGTCTGTCTGTCTTTCTCTAGCTGTCTGTCTGTCTTTCTCTAGCTGTCTGTCTGTCTTTCTCTCGATGTCTGTCTGTCTTTCTCTCGATGTCTATATGTCTGTCTTTCTGTCTGTCTTTCTCTGTCTGTCTGTCTGTCTGTCTGTCTGTCTGTCTGTCTGTCTGTCTGTCTGTCTGTCTGTCTGTCTGTCTGTCTGTCTGTCTGTCTGTCTGTCTGTCTTTCTCTCTCTCAAGCTGTCTCTGTCTGTCTGTCTGTCTGTCTGTCTGTCTGTCTGTCTGTCTGTCTGTCTGTCTGTCTGTCTGTCTGTCTGTCTGTCTGTCTTTCTCTCTCTCAAGCTGTCTCTCTGTCTCTCTGTCTGTCTGTCTGTCTGTCTGTCTGTCTGTCTGTCTGTCTGTCTGTCTGTCTGTCTGTCTGTCTGTCTGTCTGTCTGTCTGTCTGTCTGTCTGTCTGTCTCTCTCTCTCAATTCAATTCAATTCAATTCAATTCAAGGGGCTTTATTGGCATGGGAAACATGTGTTAACATTGCCAAAGCAAGTGAGGTAGATAATATACAAAAGTGAAGAAAAAAATAAAAAATTAACAGTAAACATTACACATACAGAAGTTTCAAAACAATAAAGACATTACAAATGTCATATTATATATATACAGTGTTGTAACAATGTACAAATGGTTAAAGCACACAAGTTAAAATAAATAAACATAAATATGGGTTGTATTTACAATGGTGTTTGTTCTTCACTGGTTGCCCTTTTCTTGTGGCAACAGGTCACAAATCTTGCTGCTGTGATGGCACACTGTGGAATTTCACCCAGTAGATATGGGAGTTTATCAAAATTGGATTTGTTTTCGAATTCTTTGTGGATCTGTGTAATCTGAGGGAAATATGTCTCTCTAATATGGTCATACATTTGGCAGGAGGTTAGGAAGTGCAGCTCAGTTTCCACCTCATTTTGTGGGCAGTGTGCACATAGCCTGTCTTCTCTTGAGAGCCATGTCTGCCTACGGCGGCCTTTCTCAATAGCAAGGCTATGCTCACTGAGTCTGTACATAGTCAAAGCTTTCCTTAAGTTTGGGTCAGTCACAGTGGTCAGGTATTCTGCCACTGTGTACTCTCTGTTTAGGGTCAAATAGCATTCTAGTTTGCTCTGTTTTTTTGTTAATTCTTTCCAATGTGTCAAGTAATTATCTTTTTGTTTTCTCATGATTTGGTTGGGTCTAATTGTGCTGTTGTCCTGGGGCTCTGTGGGGTGTGTTTGTGTTTGTGAACAGAGCCCTAGGACCAGCTTGCTTAGGGGACTCTTCTCCAGGTTCATCTCTCTGTAGGTGATGGCTTTGTTATGGAAGGTTTGGGAATCGCTTCCTTTTAGGTGGTTGTAGAATTTAACGGCTCTTTTCTGGATTTTGATAATTAGTGGGTATCGGCCTAATTCTGCTCTGCATGCATTATTTGGTGTTCTACGTTGTACACGGAGGATATTTTTGCAGAATTCTGCATGCAGAGTCTCAATTTGGTGTTTGTCCCATTTTGTGAAATCTTGGTTGGTGAGCGGACCCCAGACCTCACAACCATAAAGGGCAATGGGCTCTATGACTGATTCAAGTATTTTTAGCCAGATCCTAATTGGTATGTTGAAATTTATGTTCCTTTTGATGGCATAGAATGCCCTTCTTGCCTTGTCTCTCAGATCGTTCACAGCTTTGTGGAAGTTACCTGTGGCGCTGATGTTTAGGCCGAGGTATGTATAGTTTTTTGTGTGCTCTAGGGCAACGGTGTCTAGATGGAATTTGTGGTCCTGGCGACTGGACCTTTTTTGGAACACCATTATTTTGGTCTTACTGAGATTTACTGTCAGGGCCCAGGTCTGACAGAATCTGTGCAGAAGATCTAGGTGCTGCTGTAGGCCCTCCTTGGTTGGTGACAGAAGCACCAGATCATCAGCAAACAGTAGACATTTGACTTCAGAGTCTAGTAGGGTGAGACCGGGTGCTGCAGACTGTTCTAGTGCCCGCGCCAATTCGTTGATATATATGTTGAAGAGGGTGGGGCTTAAGCTGCATCCCTGTCTCACCCCACGGCCCTGTCTCACCCCACGGCCCTGTCTCACCCCACGGCCCTGTCTCACCCCACGGCCCTGTGGGAAGAAATGTGTGTGTTTTTTGCCAATTTTAACCGCACACTTGTTGTTTGTGTACATGGATTTTATAATGTCGTATGTTTTACCCCCAACACCACTTTCCATCAATTTGTATAGCAGACCCTCATGCCAAATTGAGTCGAAGGCTTTTTTGAAATCAACAAAGCATGAGAAGACTTTGCCTTTGTTTTGGTTTGTTTGGTTGTCAATTAGGGTGTGTAGGGTGAATACATGGTCTGTTGTACGGTAATTTGGTAAAAAGCCAATTTGACATTTGCTCAGTACATTGTTTTCATTGAGGAAATGTACGAGTCTGCTGTTAATGATAATGCAGAGTATTTTCCCAAGGTTACTGTTGACGCATATTCCACGGTAGTTATTGGGGTCAAATTTGTCTCCACTTTTGTGGATTGGGGTGATCAGTCCTTGGTTCCAAATATTGGGGAAGATGCCAGAGCTAAGGACGATGTTAAAAAGTTTTAGTATAGCCAATTGGAATTTGTTGTCTGTATATTTGATCATTTCATTAAGGATACCATCAACACCACAGGCCTTTTTGGGTTGGAGGGTTTTTATTTTGTCCTGTAACTCGTTCAAGGTAATTGGAGAATCCAGTGGGTTCTGGTAGTCTTTAATAGTTGATTCTAGGATTTGTATTTGATCATGTATATGTTTTTGCTCTTTATTCTTTGTTATAGAGCCAAAAAGATTGGAGAAGTGGTTTACCCATACATCTCCATTTTGGATAGATAATTCTTCGTGTTGTTGTTTGTTTAGTGTTTTCCAATTTTCCCAGAAGTGGTTAGAGTCTATGGATTCTTCAATTACATTGAGCTGATTTCTGACGTGCTGTTCCTTCTTTTTCCGTAGTGTATTTCTGTATTGTTTTAGTGATTCACCATAGTGAAGGCGTAGACTCAGGTTTTCCGGGTCTCTATGTTTTTGGTTGGACAGGTTTCTCAATTTATTTCTTAGATTTTTGCATTCTTCATCAAACCATTTGTCATTGTTGTTCATTTTCTTCGGTTTTCTATTTGAGATTTTTAGATTTGATAGGGAAGCTGAGAGGTCAAATATACTGTTAAGATTTTCTACTGCCAAGTTTACACCTTCACTATTGCAGTGGAACGTTTTACCCAGGAAGTTGTCTAAAAGGGATTGAATTTGCTGTTGTCTAATTGTTTTTTGGTAGGTTTCCAAACTGCATTCCTTCCATCTATAGCATTTCTTAATGTTACTCAGTTCCTTTGGCTTTGATGCCTCATGATTGAGTATTGCTCTGTTCAAGTAGACTGTGATTTTGCTGTGGTCTGATAGGTGTGTCAGTGGGCTGACTGTGAACGCTCTGAGAGACTCTGGGTTGAGGTCAGTGATAATGTAGTCTACAGTGCTACTGCCAAGAGATGAGCTATAGGTGAACCTACCATAGGAGTCCCCTCGAAGCCTACCATTGACTATGTACATACCCAGCGTGCGACAGAGCTGCAGGAGTTGTGACCCGTTTTTGTTGGTTATGTTGTCGTAGTTGTGCCTAGGGGGGCATATGGGGGAGGGAATGCTGTCACCTGCAGGAAGGTGTTTGTCCCCCTGTGTGCTGAGGGTGTCAGGTTCTTGTCCAGTTCTGGCATTTAGGTCGCCACAGACTAAAACATGTCCCTGGGCCTGGAAATGATTGATTTCCTCCTTCAGGATGGAGAAGCTGTCTTCATTAAAGTATGGGGATTCTAGTGGGGGGATATAGGTAGCACACAGGAGGACATTTTTCTCTGTTAAGATAATTTCCTTTTGAATTTCTAGCCAAATGTAAAATGTTCCTGTTTTGATTAATTTAATGGAGTGAGTTAGGTCTGCTCTATACCAAATTAGCATTCCCCCTGAGTCCCTTCCCTGTTTCACACCTGGTAGTTTGGTGGATGGGACTACCAGCTCTCTGTAACCTAGAGGGCAACCAGTGGGTCCGTCTCCTCTGTACCAGGTTTCTTGCAGGATGACAATGTCTGCATTACCGATTTCTTTGGTGAAGTCCGGGTTCCTGCTCTTTAGGCCAAAGGCAGATGACCTCAGGCCTTGGATATTCCAGGATGATATAGTGAAGGCTTTTTGTTCCATAAAGTGTCCAATGTTGTTGGTCGTGGTTTGGCCTCAGGCCAGTAAGTGTGAGCAGAGCCTGCTGAGCATCTGGTACATGCCGTTGGCTTGGGCGAGTGTAAGAGTGGGGGTTGGGCCTGTTTGCCCGCTCACTATCTGGGCGTATGTGTGACTTCCATGTTGATGCCCTCTTTGCGGGGGTGGGGTGCATGGGGTGGGCAGGAGTGGCATAGGTCTGATCTGAGGGGGCCTAAATTGGGTGTGGGCATGGTTGATGTGGGGGGGTGTTGATTGGTTGGGGTGGGGGTGTGTCTGGGGGTGCTGTGGTCTGGATGTAAGTCCTCTTGGCGTGGGTCCTCTATGTGTAGGTCCAGGGGGGGGTCCTGAAGGTCTTGGAGGGTGTCTCGCTGGTCTGGGTGGGGTGTCTATTGATCTGTTGCTCCTGTGTGAAGTGTTGGGGCTGCGTTTGAGAGCGATGTCCTTTAGAGTCCGGGCAAAGGTGGGCACTGCTGCCTTGTAGAGGTGGACGTGGTCATAGAGGCTGTTCAAGTCCAGGGTGGAGTGGTGGGCCAGAAAGACATTTGGTTTTGAGGCACAGTTACGGGAAATGCTTGCGTTTACCCGCTGTATTGTAGCAGGGTGGAAGTCTTTTCGTGGTAGCAGGGTGGAGATAACCACTTGTGCGTTGGGGAAAGTAGAAGAAGCTTTTTCAATCACTCCCTTCAGTGCTGTGGCCACCCTTTCCTGCTGTGCTCTCAGGTCGTTTGTGCCTGTGTGTATTATTATGTGGCTAGGTGAGCCTAGTTTGTCCTCAGACAGAAGGTCTAGGGCGCGCTGGGTGTTTGGACACCAGAGTTTAGACACACTGTGTTTGGGAGAAAGTTTTTTTTCTTCTATATATTTCCCATTTGAGTCCATAAGGAGGACAATCTGTGTCTTGTGTTTGTCCTCAGTGGGTGTGGGGGGGTTGTCAGGAGGGCTATCAGGGTGGCTGACAGGGGGGGTGCTCAGAGGGGGTGAGAGCTGCTGGGCTTGGGGTTTTTCTTTTGTCTGTTCTGCTGTGATGTCGACTCTATGGTCAGGGTCTGGTGTGGACTGTTCTGCTGTGGTATTGAGACTTTTGTCGGGTGCTGAGGTGGGCTGTTCTGCTGGCGTCTCTGTGGGGATGGCCACCTCCCTAGTGGGTTGTTCTCTGTCACATGCCATCCCCCTCCACCTCTCCTCCAGCAGTCTGATCCTCTCCTCCATCCCCCTCTCCCTCTCCTCCAGCAGTCTGATCCTCTCTTCTTGTGCTCTGTTCTGCTCCTGCTCCTGCTTCTGCTCTTTCTCCTGTTGAAGTTGTCCCACCACTGTCCAGAGTGCAGATATGTCTCTCTCCACCTCCAGCACTCCGGGTCTGGTTAAAGGGGTGTTGTTGTGCTGGACTGTTGTCTGGGTCTGTGCTGACTGGAGTGTAATCACCTGCTGTTCCAGCTCCACCTGCCTTACCTCCAGCTGGGTGAATTTATCCTTCATTTCAATGAGGGAGAAGTACTCTGTGCTGGGAGGTTGACTGTCTGCTGAGGGTTGCTCGTCTGTGGGGTTATATGATGATGATGATGAAGAGGTCTGGTCTGACCCGCTTGGGGTGGGGGTATCTTTATCAAGGGAGAGCTTCTCCTGCTGGGCTAATTCTTTGATTAGGTGAAAGTCCAGCTGAAACTGTTTGGGGTTGCCCTGTACCAATACTGTTCCAGACTTATAAAGATTTATGTTAGCTGACTCCTCGTCCTCGTTGTCAAGAATCCTGAGTTTCCACCCCTCGTTAACCCCCCCTCTCTTAACAGAGGGGTAGTGTGCTAATATAGCACTGTGCCATGCCAGGGGATGGTTTGTGTGGAAGATAAGGTTGCTGATGTTCCCATTTTTGTAATAGTCAGCAAAAAGTGTCTCTTGATTTTCCATAAGGAGCTTCATTTTGTGCTCTTTTCTTGCCTTATCATTCTTTACACTCACCGGGTACTGTATTTTAATTACCTCTGAACAGCAGGAGGGAGCTTCTAGGGCCTCTCCATTTGGTTGGGGTAGACTATTCGACTCTCCTGCCATTGTTGGGCTAATGGTCTTTGACACCTCTCACTTGACACGTCAGTGCTAGTTGAAGCTGTATCAAGCTTGGCAATTATGTTTCATTCAATGCTTATAAAGTAATGTCATGTATTTTTCTTCTTGGCTTTTGGAAATAGAATATAGTTTCAGACTAAACATTACTCACTCAGTTCCAGGTTGGGTGGTGTTTTCAGGTTTCTGTTGTTTTCCAGAGAATTTGCTGTATAATAATCCTTGGTATTTGTGAATCTTTCAGGTGATTCCGTAATTCCGTCCAAAATCAGGTTGTAGGTTTTGAGTTTTGATTTGAAGTGAGGGTTATGTTGTAGAGGGTAGCATCCTGTATGTGTTCCTGACAAAAAATCCAAGTTTAACTAACTCTAAATCTAAATTTTTTAAAGAAAATGCTGAAAAATGCAGGAGCTCATCTGATCATGACCTCTCTCTCTCTCTCTCTCTCTCTCTCTCTCTCTCTGTCTCTGTCTCTGTCTCTGTCTCTCTCTTTCTCTGTCTCTCTCTGTCTCTCTCTTTCTCTGTCTCTCTATCTCTCTGTCTCTCTATCTCTCTGTCTCTGTCTCTCTGTCTCTCTGTCTCTCTCTCTCTGTCTCTCTGTCTCTCTCTCTCTGTCTCTCTGTCTCTCTCTCTCTGTCTCTCTGTCTCTCTCTCTCTGTCTCTCTCTGTATCTCTCTCTGTATCTCTCTCTCTCTGTCTCTCTGTCTCTCTCTCTCTCATGCTCAGCAGCTTTATAAATAACATTATGAATCTACTGTATTGTATGGGACTGCCTTTTCCCCCCACGCCCTCCCTTGACATTTTATTTTTCAACTGAAACCTCTGATAATTGGACAACTTCTGGCTCCTAATCAGACATAAACCGAACTCCTTGTTATTTAAAAGAATAAATTCTATGCCACCTGCAGCTTTTAGAACCCCCCCCTCCCCTAGAACCCCCTTTTAGACACCCCCCCCCCCCCAGAACCCCCTTTTAGAACCCCCTCCAAATCAAACCAAAGCCCTTCATGCTTTCTGAAAGGAGGAGCGGTTCTCCTCCTCCCCCCCTTTCTCTAACTCCTCAGCCCCCCCCCCCCCCCCCCCCGTCCATATGCTTGGTGGCCTGGCTGTACGGCTGGTACATTGTGTTTCTCTGCCCTGGCCTGTCTCTCTCGCTGCCTCACAGCGATCAGAGACTTTTGTAATAACAATGACATCAGTAACTCAGTACAGGGGAGGAGGTGGAGCTCCTATCCATCCAAGGAGTTCCTACTAACCTTTTCTCCCAATGCCCCACACTGAGATCAGCGCCTCACACTCAAGTGAGTCTTGGTGAAAGGCTGGTAAGAGAGAGACCCTCCCCCTGAGCAGGGCTGTAGAGAGACAGGGGTAGTACCTCTCCTTTCCTCTCCTTTCCTCTCCTTTCATTTCCTTTCCTCTCCTTTCCTTTCCTCTCCTTTCATTTCCTTTCATTTCCTTTCATTTCCTTTCATTTCCTCTCCTTTCATTCCCTCTCCTTTCCTCTCTTTTCCTCTCCTTTCTTCTCCTTTCATTTCCTCTCCTTTCCTTTCCTTTCCTCTCCTTTCATTTCCTTTCCTTTCCTATCTATATTTCCCTTTCTTGTCCTGTTAATATACAAATAAAATTTATTTACTTGCTCTTCTTTCCCTTGTTATAAAACCTCACTAGTGTCCACTAATTACAACAACCCACCAACCCACCAATCCAACCAACCCACCAATCCAACCAACCCACCAACCCACCAATCCAACCAATCCAACCAATCCAACCAACCCACCAACCCACCAATCCAACCAACCCACCAATCCAACCAACCCACCAATCCAACCAACCCAACCAACCCACCAATCCAACCAACCCACCAATCCAACCAACCCACCAACCCACCAATCCAACCAACCAACCCACCAATCCAACCAACCAACCCACCAACCCACCAATCCAACCAACCCACCAATCCAACCAACCCACCAACCCACCAATCCAACCAACCCACCAATCCAACCAACCCACCAACCCAACCAACCCACCAATCCAACCAACCCACCAATCCAACCAACCCACCAATCCAACCAACCCACCAACCCACCAATCCAACCAACCCACCAATCCAACCAACCCACCAACCCACCAATCCAACCAACCCACCAATCCAACCAACCAACCCACCAATCCAACCAACCCACCAATCCAACCAACCCACCAACCCACCAATCCAACCAACCCACCAATCCAACCAACCCACCAATCCAACCAACCAACCCACCAATCCAACCCACCCACCAACCCACCAATCCAACCCACCCACCAACCCACCAATCCAACCAACCCACCAACCCACCAATCCAACCAACCCACCAATCCATCCAACCAACCCACAAACCAACCCAACCTCTGATTGTAGTGCAATTCAACCAACCCACCAACTTGCATCCAGTGAGGTTCAGCGTTGATCTTAAAACTACAATCTGTAAATATCTACAATTGAACAGCTTCGCAAATCGCAGGTTGGCATTTATTGTCATGAATCTTGCACAGCCACAATGTCATAAAATCCGATTTTAAACCAAACCATCAGCTTAACCCTAACCTTAACCACACTGCTAACCCTAATGCCTAACCCTAACCTTAACCACACTGCTAACCCTAATGCCTAACCCTAACCTTAACCACACTGCTAACCCTAATGCCTAATGCCTAACCCTAACCTTAACCACACTGCTAACCCTAATGCCTAATGCCTAACCCTAACCTTAACCACACTGCTAACCCTAATGCCTAACCCTAACCTTAACCACACTGCTAACCCTAATGCCTAATGCCTAACCCTAACCTTAACCACACTGTTAACCCTAATGCCTAATGCCTAACCCTAACCTTAACCACACTGCTAACCCTAATGCCTAACCCTAACCTTAAAGTCCCAATGCAGTCAAAAACATGAGTTACATGTGTTTTATATATATGTCCACACTATGAGGTTGGAATAATACTGAAATTGTGAAAATGATAATGCCCTTGGAGCTTTGGGCTGCCTTGTGACATCACCAGGCGGTAAATTAGCTAATAGACCAATAAGAAAGCGCGTTCCAAACCTCTCTGCCAATAACAGCTAGTTTTCAGTTTTCCCCTCCCAACTCAGACCACCCAGACATTCCTAGCAAAATTTTTGCTTGAGAAATTACACTTTGCACTTGACCATTTTTTGTTGTTGTTGAAAACAATTAAAGTAAGATACTTCATTGTTACGCAGAAATGATTTGATATTGAGATAAAACAGCTGCTTTGGACCTTTAAATTAAGACCAAAAAGAAAAAAATGATTTTCATGATTTTTTACAATATAACCAGTTTTGATTTCACAGCTGGCCCATCTAGTGGAAATTGCTCAGTTCTACCTCCAGGGCAAGATTTAAAAAATCTAATAAACGTCAACCTGCTGCCAACTCCCAGCCTTTAGCAAGGAATTCAATTTATTGCATGGGGTATGTTGAGTAATGGTGTACCATCAACAAGTATAGCCTAAACCAGGACATTCACAGCTTGAGCATCCTTGAGAGTCATGGATATCCTACAAATGGGTTTCTGTCTGTATCTGTTAAGTAACACACTCTATAATGACTGACTGACTAATCTACAGGACTGTACCTGGTATCTGTTACATAACACACTCTTTAATGACTGACTGTCTAGTCATCTGTCCTTACCGTCAAGGCCCTACAGGACTGTACCTGGTATCTGTTAAATTGAACTGACCATCCAGGCCCTACAGAGATGTATCTGTTTAATAGCCTGGGGACATGAGGACCTACAGGACTGTATCTGTTTAATAGCCTGGGGACATGAGGACCTAGAGGACTGTATCTGTTTAATAGCCTGGGGACATGAGGACCTACAGGACTGTATCTGTTTAATAGCCTGGGGACATGAGGACCTAGAGGACTGTATCTGTTTAATAGCCTGGGGACATGAGGACCTACAGGACTGTATCTGTTTAATAGCCTGGGGACATGAGGACCTACAGGACTGTATCTGTTTAATAGCCTGGGGACATGAGGACCTAGAGGACTGTATCTGTTTAATAGCCTGGGGACATGAGGACCTACAGGACTGTATCTGTTTAATAGCCTGGGGACATGAGGACCTACAGGACTGTATCTGTTTAATAGCCTGGGGACATGAGGACCTACATGACTGTATCTGTTTAATAGCCTGGGGACATGAGGACCTAGAGGACTGTATCTGTTTAATAGCCTGGGGACATGAGGACCTACAGGACTGTATCTGTTTAATAGCCTGGGGACATGAGGACCTACAGGACTGTATCTGTTTAATAGCCTGGGGACATGAGGACCTAGAGGACTGTATCTGTTTAATAGCCTGGGGACATGAGGACCTACAGGACTGTATCTGTTTAATAGCCTGGGGACATGAGGACCTACAGGACTGTATCTGTTTAATAGCCTGGGGACATGAGGACCTAGAGGACTGTATCTGTTTAATAGCCTGGGGACATGAGGACCTAGAGGACTGTATCTGTTTAATAGCCTGGGGACATGAGGACCTACAGGACTGTATCTGTTTAATAGCCTGGGGACATGAGGACCTAGAGGACTGTATCTGTTTAATAGCCTGGGGACATGAGGACCTAGAGGACTGTATCTATTTAATAGCCTGGGGACATGAGGACCTACAGGACTGTATCTGTTTAATAGCCTGGGGACATGAGGACCTACAGGACTGTATCTGTTTAATAGCCTGGGGACATGAGGACCTAGAGGACTGTATCTGTTTAATAGCCTGGGGACATGAGGACCTACAGGACTGTATCTGTTTAATAGCCTGGGGACATGAGGACCTAGAGGACTGTATCTGTTTAATAGCCTGGGGACATGAGGACCTAGAGGACTGTATCTGTTTAATAGCCTGGGGACATGAAGACCTAGAGGACTGTATCTGTTTAATAGCCTGGGGACATGAGGACCTACAGGACTGTATCTGTTTAATAGCCTGGGGACATGAGGACCTAGAGGACTGTATCTGTTTAATAGCCTGGGGACATGAGGACCTACAGGACTGTATCTGTTTAATAGCCTGGGGACATGAGGACCTACAGGACTGTATCTGTTTAATAGCCTGGGGACATGAGGACCTAGATGACTGTATCTGTTTAATAGCCTGGGGACATGAGGACCTAGAGGACTGTATCTGTTTAATAGCCTGGGGACATGAGGACCTAGAGGACTGTATCTGTTTAATAGCCTGGGGACATGAGGACCTAGAGGACTGTATCTGTTTAATAGCCTGGGGACATGAGGACCTACAGGACTGTATCTGTTTAATAGCCTGGGGACATGAGGACCTACATGACTGTATCTGTTTAATAGCCTGGGGACATGAGGACCTACAGGACTGTATCTGTTTAATAGCCTGGGGACATGAGGACCTAGAGGACTGTATCTGTTTAATAGCCTGGGGACATGAGGACCTAGAGGACTGTATCTGTTTAATAGCCTGGGGACATGAGGACCTAGAGGACTGTATCTGTTTAATAGCCTGGGGACATGAGGACCTACAGGACTGTATCTGTTTAATAGCCTGGGGACATGAGGACCTACATGACTGTATCTGTTTAATAGCCTGGGGACATGAGGACCTACAGGACTGTATCTGTTTAATAGCCTGGGGACATGAGGACCTAGAGGACTGTATCTGTTTAATAGCCTGGGGACATGAGGACCTAGAGGACTGTATCTGTTTAATAGCCTGGGGACATGAGGACCTAGAGGACTGTATCTGTTTAATAGCCTGGGGACATGAGGACCTACAGGACTGTATCTGTTTAATAGCCTGGGGACATGAGGACCTAGAGGACTGTATCTGTTTAATAGCCTGGGGACATGAGGACCTAGAGGACTGTATCTGTTTAATAGCCTGGGGACATGAGGACCTACAGGACTGTATCTGTTTAATAGCCTGGGGACATGAGGACCTACATGACTGTATCTGTTTAATAGCCTGGGGACATGAGGACCTACAGGACTGTATCTGTTTAATAGCCTGGGGACATGAGGACCTACAGGACTGTATCTGTTTAATAGCCTGGGGACATGAGGACCTAGAGGACTGTATCTGTTTAATAGCCTGGGGACATGAGGACCTAGAGGACTGTATCTGTTTAATAGCCTGGGGACATGAGGACCTAGAGGACTGTATCTGTTTAATAGCCTGGGGACATGAGGACCTACAGGACTGTATCTGTTTAATAGCCTGGGGACATGAGGACCTACAGGACTGTATCTGTTTAATAGCCTGGGGACATGAGGACCTAGAGGACTGTATCTGTTTAATAGCCTGGGGACATGAGGACCTAGAGGACTGTATCTGTTTAATAGCCTGGGGACATGAGGACCTAGAGGACTGTATCTGTTTAATAGCCTGGGGACATGAGGACCTAGAGGACTGTATCTGTTTAATAGCCTGGGGACATGAGGACCTACAGGACTGTATCTGTTTAATAGCCTGGGGACATGAGGACCTACATGACTGTATCTGTTTAATAGCCTGGGGACATGAGGACCTACAGGACTGTATCTGTTTAATAGCCTGGGGACATGAGGACCTAGAGGACTGTATCTGTTTAATAGCCTGGGGACATGAGGACCTAGAGGACTGTATCTGTTTAATAGCCTGGGGACATGAGGACCTAGAGGACTGTATCTGTTTAATAGCCTGGGGACATGAGGACCTACAGGACTGTATCTGTTTAATAGCCTGGGGACATGAGGACCTACATGACTGTATCTGTTTAATAGCCTGGGGACATGAGGACCTACAGGACTGTATCTGTTTAATAGCCTGGGGACATGAGGACCTAGAGGACTGTATCTGTTTAATAGCCTGGGGACATGAGGACCTAGAGGACTGTATCTGTTTAATAGCCTGGGGACATGAGGACCTAGAGGACTGTATCTGTTTAATAGCCTGGGGACATGAGGACCTACAGGACTGTATCTGTTTAATAGCCTGGGGACATGAGGACCTAGAGGACTGTATCTGTTTAATAGCCTGGGGACATGAGGACCTAGAGGACTGTATCTGTTTAATAGCCTGGGGACATGAGGACCTACAGGACTGTATCTGTTTAATAGCCTGGGGACATGAGGACCTACATGACTGTATCTGTTTAATAGCCTGGGGACATGAGGACCTACAGGACTGTATCTGTTTAATAGCCTGGGGACATGAGGACCTACAGGACTGTATCTGTTTAATAGCCTGGGGACATGAGGACCTAGAGGACTGTATCTGTTTAATAGCCTGGGGACATGAGGACCTAGAGGACTGTATCTGTTTAATAGCCTGGGGACATGAGGACCTACAGGACTGTATCTGTTTAATAGCCTGGGGACATGAGGACCTACATGACTGTATCTGTTTAATAGCCTGGGGACATGAGGACCTACAGGACTGTATCTGTTTAATAGCCTGGGGACATGAGGACCTAGAGGACTGTATCTGTTTAATAGCCTGGGGACATGAGGACCTAGAGGACTGTATCTGTTTAATAGCCTGGGGACATGAGGACCTACAGGACTGTATCTGTTTTAATAGCCTGGGGACATGAGGACCTACATGACTGTATCTGTTTAATAGCCTGGGGACATGAGGACCTACAGGACTGTATCTGTTTAATAGCCTGGGGACATGAGGACCTACAGGACTGTATCTGTTTTATAGCCTGGGGACATGAGGACCTACATGACTGTATCTGTTTAATAGCCTGGGGACATGAGGACCTACAGGACTGTATCTGTTTAATAGCCTGGGGACATGAGGACCTACAGGACTGTATCTGTTTAATAGCCTGGGGACATGAGGACCTAGAGGACTGTATCTGTTTAATAGCCTGGGGACATGAGGACCTACAGGACTGTATCTGTTTAATAGCCTGGGGACATGAGGACCTAGAGGACTGTATCTGTTTAATAGCCTGGGGACATGAGGACCTACATGACTGTATCTGTTTAATAGCCTGGGGACATGAGGACCTACAGGACTGTATCTGTTTAATAGCCTGGGGACATGAGGACCTACAGGACTGTATCTGTTTAATAGCCTGGGGACATGAGGACCTAGAGGACTGTATCTGTTTAATAGCCTGGGGACATGAG
>NW_024059192.1:0-39593 GCF_016432855.1 Salvelinus namaycush | reverse complement strand
GTAGTGGTACCAATCAACTATCAGACAGCTGGAAGGAGGCAGTAGTGGGACCAATCAACTACCAGACAGCTGGAAGGAGACAGTAGTGGTACCAATCAACTACCAGACAGCTGGAAGGAGACAGTAGTGGTACCAATCAACTACCAGACAGCTGGAAGGAGACAGTAGTGGTACCAATCAACTACCAGACAGCTGGAAGGAGGCAGTAGTGGGACCAATCAGCTACCAGACAGCTGGAAGGAGGCAGTAGTGGGACCAATCAACTATCAGACAGCTGGAAGGAGGCAGTAGTGGGACCAATCAACTACCAGACAGCTGGAAGGAGGCAGTAGTGGGACCAATCAACTACCAGACAGCTGGAAGGAGACAGTAGTGGTACCAATCAACTACCAGACAGCTGGAAGGAGACAGTAGTGGTACCAATCAACTACCAGACAGCTGGAAGGAGACAGTAGTGGTACCAATCAACTACCAGACAGCTGGAAGGAGACAGTAGTGGGACCAATCAACTACCAGACAGCTGGAAGGAGACAGTAGTGGGACCAATCAACTACCAGGTAGCTGGAAGGAGCCAGTAGTGGTACCAATCAACTACCAGACAGCTGGAAGGAGACAGTAGTGGGACCAATCAACTACCAGACCGCTGGAAGGAGACAGTAGTGGGACCAATCAACTACCAGGTAGCTGGAAGGAGACAGTAGTGGGACCAATCAACTACCAGACAGCTGGAAGGAGGCAGTAGTGGGACCAATCAACTACCAGACAACTGGAAGGAGACAGTAGTCGGACCAATCAACTACCAGGCAGCTGGAAGGAGGCAGTAGTGGTACCAATCAACTACCTGACAGCTGAAAGAGGACCAATCAACTACCAGGCAGCTGGAAGGAGGCAGTAGTGGAACCAATCAACTACCAGACAGCTGGAAGGAGACAGTAGTGGTACCAATCAACTATCAGGCAGCTGGAAGGAGACAGTAGTGGTACCAATCAACTACCAGACAACTGTAAGGAGACAGTAGTGGGACCAATCAACTACCAGACAGCTGGAAGGAGACAGTAGTGGGACCAATCAACTACCAGACAGCTGGAAGGAGACAGTAGTGGGACCAATCAACTACCAGGTAGCTGGAAGGAGACAGTAGTGGGACCAATCAACTACCAGACAGCTGGAAGGAGACAGTAGTGGGACCAATCAACTACAAGGTAGCTGGAAGGAGACAGTAGTGGGACCAATCAACTACCAGACAGCTGGAAGGAGACAGTAGTGGGACCAATCAACTACCAGACAGCTGGAAGGAGACAGTAGTGGGACCAATCAACTACCAGACAGCTGGAAGGAGACAGTAGTGGGACCAATCAACTACCAGGCAGCTGGAAGGAGGCAGTAGTGGAACCAATCAACTACCAGACAGCTGGAAGGAGACAGTAGTGGTACCAATCAACTATCAGGCAGCTGGAAGGAGACAGTAGTGGTACCAATCAACTACCAGACAGCTGGAAGGAGACAGTAGTGGGACCAATCAACTACCAGACAGCTGGAAGGAGACAGTAGTGGGACCAATCAACTACCAGGTAGCTGGAAGGAGACAGTAGTGGTACCAATCAACTACCAGACAGCTGGAAGGAAACAGTAGTGGGACCAATCAACTACCAGACAGCTGGAAGGAGACAGTTGGGGGACCAATCAACTACCAGACAGCTGGAAGGAGACAGTAGTGGGACCAATCAACTACCAGACAGCTGGAAGGAGACGGTAGTGGGACCAATCAACTACCAGACAGCTGGAAGGAGACAGTAGTGGTACCAATCAACTACCAGACAGCTGGAAGGAGGCAGTAGTGGGACCAATCAACTACCAGACAGCTGGAAGGAAACAGTAGTGGGACCAATCAACTACCAGACAGCTGAAAGGAGACAGTAGTGGGACCAATCAACTACCAGACAACTGGAAGGAGACCAATCAACTACCAGACAGCTGGAAGGAGTGGGACCAATCAACTACCAGACAGCTGGAAGGAGACAGTAGTGGTACCAATCAACTACCAGACAGCTGGAAGGAGACAGTAGGGGGACCAATCAACTACCAGACAGCTGGAAGGAGACAGTAGTGGGACCAATCAACTACCAGACAGCTGGAAGGAGGCAGTAGTGGGACCAATCAACTACCAGACAGCTGGAAGGAGACAGTAGTGGGACCAATCAACTACCAGACAGCTGGAAGGAAACAGTAGTGGGACCAATCAACTACCAGACAGCTGGAAGGAGACAGTAGTGGGACCAATCAACTACCAGACAGCTGGAAGGAGACAGTAGTGGGACCAATCAACTACCAGGCAGCTGGAAGGAGGCAGTAGTGGGACCAATCAACTACCAGACAGCTGGAAGGAGGCAGTAGTGGTACCAATCAACTACCAGACAGCTGGAAGGAGCCAGTAGTGGTACCAATCAACTACCAGACAGCTGGAAGGAGACAGTAGTGGTACCAATCAACTACCAGACAGCTGGAAGGAGACAGTAGTGGGACCAATCAACTACCAGACAGCTGGAAGGAGACAGTAGTGGGACCAATCAACTACCAGGTAGCTGGAAGGAGCCAGTAGTGGTACCAATCAACTACCAGACAGCTGGAAGGAGACAGTAGTGGGACCAATCAACTACCAGACCGCTGGAAGGAGGCAGTAGTGGGACCAATCAACTACCAGGTAGCTGGAAGGAGACAGTAGTGGGACCAATCAACTACCAGACAGCTGGAAGGAGGCAGTAGTGGGACCAATCAACTACCAGACAACTGGAAGGAGACAGTAGTCGGACCAATCAACTACCAGGCAGCTGGAAGGAGGCAGTAGTGGTACCAATCAACTACCTGACAGCTGAAAGAGGACCAATCAACTACCAGGCAGCTGGAAGGAGGCAGTAGTGGAACCAATCAACTACCAGACAGCTGGAAGGAGACAGTAGTGGTACCAATCAACTATCAGGCAGCTGGAAGGAGACAGTAGTGGTACCAATCAACTACCAGACAACTGGAAGGAGACAGTAGTGGGACCAATCAACTACCAGACAGCTGGAAGGAGCCAGTAGTGGGACCAATCAACTACCAGACAGCTGGAAGGAGACAGTAGTGGGACCAATTAACTACCAGGTAGCTGGAAGGAGACAGTAGTGGGACCAATCAACTACCAGACAGCTGGAAGGAGACAGTAGTGGGACCAATCAACTACCAGGTAGCTGGAAGGAGACAGTAGTGGGACCAATCAACTACCAGACAGCTGGAAGGAGACAGTAGTGGGACCAATCAACTACCAGACAGCTGGAAGGAGACAGTAGTGGGACCAATCAACTACCAGACAGCTGGAAGGAGACAGTAGTGGGACCAATCAACTACCAGGCAGCTGGAAGGAGGCAGTAGTGGAACCAATCAACTACCAGACAGCTGGAAGGAGACAGTAGTGGTACCAATCAACTATCAGGCAGCTGGAAGGAGACAGTAGTGGTACCAATCAACTACCAGACAGCTGGAAGGAGACAGTAGTGGGACCAATCAACTACCAGGTAGCTGGAAGGAGACAGTAGTGGGACCAATCAACTACCAAACAACTGGAAGGAGACAGTAGTGGGACCAATCAACTACCAGACAGCTGGAAGGAGACAGTAGTGGGACCAATCAACTACCAGACAACTGGAAGGAGACAGTAGTGGGACCAATCAACTACCAGACAGCTGGAAGGAGACAGTAGTGGAACCAATCAACTACCAAACAGCTGGAAGGAGACAGTAGTGGGACCAATCAACTACCAGACAGCTGGAAGGAGACAGTAGTGGGACCAATCAACTACCAGACAGCTGGAAGGAGACAGTAGTGGGACCAATCAACTACCAGGTAGCTGGAAGGAGACAGTAGTGGTACCAATCAACTACCAGACAGCTGGAAGGAAACAGTAGTGGGACCAATCAACTACCAGACAGCTGGAAGGAGACAGTAGGGGGACCAATCAACTACCAGACAGCTGGAAGGAGACAGTAGTGGGACCAATCAACTACCAGACAGCTGGAAGGAGGCAGTAGTGGGACCAATCAACTACCAGACAGCTGGAAGGAGACAGTAGTGGTACCAATCAACTACCAGACAGCTGGAAGGAGGCAGTAGTGGGACCAATCAACTACCAGACAGCTGGAAGGAAACAGTAGTGGGACCAATCAACTACCAGACAGCTGAAAGGAGACAGTAGTGGGACCAATCAACTACCAGACAACTGGAAGGAGACCAATCAACTACCAGACAGCTGGAAGGAGTGGGACCAATCAACTACCAGACAGCTGGAAGGAGACAGTAGTGGTACCAATCAACTACCAGACAGCTGGAAGGAGACAGTAGTGGGACCAATCAACTACCAGACAGCTGGAAGGAGACAGTAGTGGGACCAATCAACTACCAGACAGCTGGAAGGAGACAGTAGTGGGACCAATCAACTACCAGACAGCTGGAAGGAGGCAGTAGTGGGACCAATCAACTACCAGACAGCTGGAAGGAGACAGTAGTGGGACCAATCAACTACCAGACAGCTGGAAGGAAACAGTAGTGGGACCAATCAACTACCAGACAGCTGGAAGGAGACAGTAGTGGGACCAATCAACTACCAGACAGCTGGAAGGAGACAGTAGTGGGACCAATCAACTACCAGGCAGCTGGAAGGAGGCAGTAGTGGGACCAATCAACTACCAGACAGCTGGAAGGAGACAGTAGTGGTACCAATCAACTACCAGACAGCTGGAAGGAGACAGTAGTGGTACCAATCCGGAAGCCAGGAAAGGACCCAACGAGGCCAACAAGCTAGGAGTGGGGAGGCTGGGCGTTCCTCATTGAGGACCATGTATGTTGCATTGATCCTGTCTGACGGGGAAGGAGTGGGGAGGCTGGGCGTTCCTCATTGAGGACCATGTATGTTGCATTGATCCTGTCTGACGGGGACGGAGTGGGGAGGCTGGGCGTTCCTCATTGAGGACCATGTATGTTGCATTGATCCTGTCTGACGGGGAAGGAGTGGGAGGCTGGGCATTCCTCATTGAGGACCATGTATGTTGCATTGATCCTGTCTGACGGGGAAGGAGTGGGAGGCTGGGCGTTCCTCATTGAGGATCATGTATGTTGCATTGATCCGGTCTGACGGGGAAGGAGTGGGAGGCTGGGCGGTCCTCATTGAGGACCATGTATGTTGCATTGATCCTGTCTGACGGGGAAGGAGTGGGGAGGCTGGGCGTTCCTCATTGAGGACCATGTATGTTGCATTGATCCAGTCTGACGGGGAAGGAGTGGGAGGCTGGGCGTTCCTCATTGAGGACCATGTATGTTGCATTGATCCGGTCTGACGGGGAAGGAGTGGGAGGCTGGGCGTTCCTCATTGAGGACCATGTATGTTGCATTGATCCTGACTGACGGGGAAGGAGTGGGGAGGCTGGGCGTTCCTCATGAGGACCATGTATGTTGCATTGATCCTGTCTGACGGGGACGGAGTGGGGAGGCTGGGCGTTCCTCATTGAGGACCATGTATGTTGCATTGATCCTGTCTGACGGGGAAGGAGTGGGAGGCTGGGCGTTCCTCATTGAGGACCATGTATGTTGCATTGATCCTGTCTGACGGGGAAGGAGTGGGAGGCTGGGCGTTCCTCATTGAGGATCATGTATGTTGCATTGATCCGGTCTGACGGGGAAGGAGTGGGAGGCTGGGCGTTCCTCATTGAGGATCATGTATGTTGCATTGATCCTGTCTGATATAGACTATAGCAGTATAGCGTATGGTTCGGCAGCCCGTACATCATTGGAAAGTCATACTGGGGCAAGGACTCAGAATATGTAGTGGGGCGTTTCGAGACCTCTCCAGTGGCGGCACTACAGGTGGAGATGGGGGAAATGCCATTGCAGATTAGGAGACAGCAGCTGGCAATTAATTACGGTATCAACCTACAGGGACATGGGGTGTCTCATCCTGCGAAAGGGATTTTACAGGCATGCTGGGAACATGAGCGAAGACAGAACACAAGCTTTGGGTAGGTGGGGTAATACCCAGGCGAAGGAGATGGGACTGTATGGAAGGGAGTTTAGTCCAACAGTAGCCATTCCTGTAAATCCACCATGGCTACTCTGTTGGAGAGACTACAGAAAGATAGGGAGGGTGTTGATCCATCTGATTGGTTTAAGAGACGTCTGGATACTGTATATCAGGATGTTGTGGCCATTTACACAGACGGTTCAAAAGATCCAAGGACAGGAAGTACTGGGTCAGCATTTGTAGTGCAGGAATGTGGGGTGGCAGTCAGGAAACGTATTACAGATCATCTGGCTGTATATATAGCGGAGCTGATGGCCGTACTGTTGGCCTTGCAGTGGGTGGAGGAAGTCAAGCCAGAGAGAGTAGTTATTTGCTCTGATTCATGTGCAGTGTTAATAAGTCTCCAGTCCTTTAGGTCATGTAGAAGACAAGACCTGCTTTATGAGGTGCTACAACCCCAATGGCAGGATTAGACAGATGGGTATACAGATAACATTGACTTGGGTCCCAGCCCATGTGGGGGTGGAGGGGAACGAGGCAGTTGATGTACTGGCTAAACAAGCACTTAGTAGTGGGGATGTTGATGTACTGGCTAAACAAGCACTAAGTAGTGGGGATGTTGATGTACTGGCTAAACAAGCACTTAGTA
Organism: Salvelinus namaycush; assembly: GCF_016432855.1. Lineage (NCBI taxonomy): Eukaryota > Metazoa > Chordata > Actinopteri > Salmoniformes > Salmonidae > Salvelinus > Salvelinus namaycush. Next base: position 32,898 of record NW_024059192.1, on the reverse strand, counting down.
GTGGGGATGTTGATGTACTGGCTAAACAAGCACTAAGTAGTGGGGATGTTGATGTACTGGCTAAACAAGCACTTAGTAGTGGGGATGTTGATGTACTGGCTAAACAAGCACTAAGTAGTGGGGATGTTGATGTACTGGCTAAACAAGCACTAAGTAGTGGGGATGTTGATGTACTGGTTAAACAACCACTAAGTAGTGGGGATGTTGATGTACTGGCTAAACAAGCACTAAGTAGTGGGGATGTTGATGTACTGGCTAAACAAGCACTAAGTAGTGGGGATGTTGATGTACTGGCTAAACAAGCACTAAGTAGTGGGGATGTTGATGTACTGGCTAAACAAGCACTAAGTAGTGGGGATGTTGATGTACTGGCTAAACAAGCACTAAGTAGTGGGGATGTTGATGTACTGGTTAAACAAGCACTAAGTAGTGGGGATGTTGATGTACTGACTAAACAAGCACTAAGTAGTGGGGATGTTGATGTACTGGGTTAACAAGCACTAAGTAGTGGGGATGTTGATGTACTGGCTAAACAAGCACTAAGTAGTGGGGATGTTGATGTACTGGTTAAACAACCACTAAGTAGTGGGGATGTTGATGTACTGTCTAAACAAGCACTAAGTAGTGGGGATGTTGATGTACTGGGTTAACAAGCACTTAGTAGTGGGGATGTTGATGTACTGGATAAACAAGCACTAAGTAGTGGGTATGTTGATGTACTGGCTAAACAAGCACTTAGTAGTGGGAATGTTGATGTACTGGCTAAACAAGCACTAAGTAGTGGGGATGTTGATGTACTGGGTTAACAAGCACTTAGTCGTGGGGATGTTGATGTACTGGCTAAACAAGCACTAAGTAGTGGGTATGTTGATGTACTGGTTAAACAACTACTAAGTAGTGGGGATGTTGATGTACTGGCTAAACAAGCACTAAGTAGTGGGGATGTTGATGTACTGGCTGAACAAGCACTTAGTAGTGGGGATGTTGATGTACTGGCTAAACAAGCACTAAGTAGTGGGGATGTTGATGTACTGGCTAAACAAGCACTTAGTAGTGGGGATGTTGATGTACTGGCTAAACAAGCACTTAGTAGTGGGGATGTTGATGTACTGGCTAAACAAGCACTAAGTAGTGGGGATGTTGATGTACTGGTTAAACAACCACTAAGTAGTGGGGATGTTGATGTACTGGCTAAACAAGCACTAAGTAGTGGGGATGTTGATGTACTGGGTTAACAAGCACTAAGTAGTGGGGATGTTGATGTACTGGCTAAACAAGCACTAAGTAGTGGGGATGTTGATGTACTGGCTAAACAAGCACTAAGTAGTGGGGATGTTGATGTACTGGCTAAACAAGCACTAAGTAGTGGGGATGTTGATGTACTGGTTAAACAAGCACTAAGTAGTGGGGATGTTGATGTACTGACTAAACAAGCACTAAGTAGTGGGGATGTTGATGTACTGGGTTAACAAGCACTAAGTAGTGGGGATGTTGATGTACTGGCTAAACAAGCACTAAGTAGTGGGGATGTTGATGTACTGGTTAAACAACCACTAAGTAGTGGGGATGTTGATGTACTGTCTAAACAAGCACTAAGTAGTGGGGATGTTGATGTACTGGGTTAACAAGCACTTAGTAGTGGGGATGTTGATGTACTGGATAAACAAGCACTAAGTAGTGGGTATGTTGATGTACTGGCTAAACAAGCACTTAGTAGTGGGAATGTTGATGTACTGGCTAAACAAGCACTAAGTAGTGGGGATGTTGATGTACTGGGTTAACAAGCACTTAGTCGTGGGGATGTTGATGTACTGGCTAAACAAGCACTAAGTAGTGGGTATGTTGATGTACTGGTTAAACAACTACTAAGTAGTGGGGATGTTGATGTACTGGCTAAACAAGCACTAAATAGTGGGGATGTTGATGTACTGGGTTAACAAGCACTAAGTAGTGGGGATGTTGATGTACTGGGTTAACAAGCACTAAGTAGTGGGGATGTTGATGTACTGGCTAAACAAGCACTAAGTAGTGGGGATGTTGATGTACTGGCTAAACAAGCACTTAGTAGTGGGGATGTTGATGTACTGGCTAAACAAGCACTAAGTAGTGGGGATGTTGATGTACTGGCTAAACAAGCACTAAGTAGTGGGGATGTTGATGTACTGGGTTAACAAGCACTAAGTAGTGGGGATGTTGATGTACTGGCTAAACAAGCACTAAGTAGTGGGGATGTTGATGTACTGGTTAAACAACCACTAAGTAGTGGGGATGTTGATGTACTGTCTAAACAAGCACTAAGTAGTGGGGATGTTGATGTACTGGGTTAACAAGCACTTAGTAGTGGGGATGTTGATGTACTGGATAAACAAGCACTAAGTAGTGGGTATGTTGATGTACTGGCTAAACAAGCACTTAGTAGTGGGAATGTTGATGTACTGGCTAAACAAGCACTTAGTAGTGGGGATGTTGATGTACTGGCTAAACAAGCACTAAGTAGTGGGGATGTTGATGTACTGGTTAAACAACTACTAAGTAGTGGGGATGTTGATGTACTGGCTAAACAAGCACTAAATAGTGGGGATGTTGATGTACTGGGTTAACAAGCACTAAGTAGTGGGGATGTTGATGTACTGGGTTAACAAGCACTAAGTAGTGGGGATGTTGATGTACTGGCTAAACAAGCACTAAGTAGTGGGGATGTTGATGTACTGGCTAAACAAGCACTTAGTAGTGGGGATGTTGATGTACTGGCTAAACAAGCACTTAGTAGTGGGGATGTTGATGTACTGGCTAAACAAGCACTAAGTAGTGGGGATGTTGATGTACTGGTTAAACAACCACTAAGTAGTGGGGATGTTGATGTACTGGCTAAACAAGCACTAAGTAGTGGGGATGTTGATGTACTGGGTTAACAAGCACTAAGTAGTGGGGATGTTGATGTACTGGCTAAACAAGCACTAAGTAGTGGGGATGTTGATGTACTGGTTAAACAAGCACTAAGTAGTGGGGATGTTGATGTACTGACTAAACAAGCACTAAGTAGTGGGGATGTTGATGTACTGGGTTAACAAGCACTAAGTAGTGGGGATGTTGATGTACTGGCTAAACAAGCACTAAGTAGTGGGGATGTTGATGTACTGGTTAAACAACCACTAAGTAGTGGGGATGTTGATGTACTGTCTAAACAAGCACTAAGTAGTGGGGATGTTGATGTACTGGGTTAACAAGCACTTAGTAGTGGGGATGTTGATGTACTGGATAAACAAGCACTAAGTAGTGGGTATGTTGATGTACTGGCTAAACAAGCACTTAGTAGTGGGAATGTTGATGTACTGGCTAAACAAGCACTAAGTAGTGGGGATGTTGATGTACTGGGTTAACAAGCACTTAGTCGTGGGGATGTTGATGTACTGGCTAAACAAGCACTAAGTAGTGGGTATGTTGATGTACTGGTTAAACAACTACTAAGTAGTGGGGATGTTGATGTACTGGCTAAACAAGCACTAAGTAGTGGGGATGTTGATGTACTGGGTTAACAAGCACTAAGTAGTGGGGATGTTGATGTACTGGGTTAACAAGCACTAAGTAGTGGGGATGTTGATGTACTGGCTAAACAAGCACTAAGTAGTGGGGATGTTGATGTACTGGCTAAACAAGCACTAAGTAGTGGGGATGTTGATGTACTGGGTTAACAAGCACTAAGTAGTGGGGATGTTGATGTACTGGCTAAACAAGCACTAAGTAGTGGGGATGTTGATGTACTGGTTAAACAAGCACTAAGTAGTGGGGATGTTGATGTACTGACTAAACAAGCACTAAGTAGTGGGGATGTTGATGTACTGGGTTAACAAGCACTAAGTAGTGGGGATGTTGATGTACTGGCTAAACAAGCACTAAGTAGTGGGGATGTTGATGTACTGGTTAAACAACCACTAAGTAGTGGGGATGTTGATGTACTGTCTAAACAAGCACTAAGTAGTGGGGATGTTGATGTACTGGGTTAACAAGCACTTAGTAGTGGGGATGTTGATGTACTGGATAAACAAGCACTAAGTAGTGGGTATGTTGATGTACTGGCTAAACAAGCACTTAGTAGTGGGAATGTTGATGTACTGGCTAAACAAGCACTAAGTAGTGGGGATGTTGATGTACTGGGTTAACAAGCACTTAGTCGTGGGGATGTTGATGTACTGGCTAAACAAGCACTAAGTAGTGGGTATGTTGATGTACTGGTTAAACAACTACTAAGTAGTGGGGATGTTGATGTACTGGCTAAACAAGCACTAAGTAGTGGGGATGTTGATGTACTGGGTTAACAAGCACTAAGTAGTGGGGATGTTGATGTACTGGGTTAACAAGCACTAAGTAGTGGGGATGTTGATGTACTGGCTAAACAAGCACTAAGTAGTGGGGATGTTGATGTACTGGCTAAACAAGCACTTAGTAGTGGGGATGTTGATGTACTGGCTAAACAACCACTAAGTAGTGGGGATGTTGATGTACTGGCTAAACAAGCACTAAGTAGTGGGTATGTTGATGTACTGGTTAAACAACCACTAAGTAGTGGGGATGTTGATGTACTGGCTAAACAAGCACTAAGTAGTGGGGATGTTGATGTACTGGGTTAACAAGCACTTAGTCGTGGGGGTGTTGATGTACTGGATAAACAAGCACTAAGTAGTGGGTATGTTGATGTACTGGCTAAACAAGCACTTAGTAGTGGGGATGTTGATGTACTGGATAAACAAGCACTAAGTAGTGGGGATGTTGATGTACTGGTTAAACAAGCACTAAGTAGTGGGGATGTTGATGTACTGGTTAAACAAGCACTAAGTAGTGGGGATGTTGATGTACTGGCTGAACAAGCACTTAGTAGTGGGGATGTTGATGTACTGGCTAAACAAGCACTAAGTAGTGGGGATGTTGATGTACTGGCTAAACAAGCACTTAGTAGTGGGGATGTTGATGTACTGGCTAAACAAGCACTAAGTAGTGGGGATGTTGATGTACTGGCTAAACAAGCACTAAGTAGTGGGGATGTTGATGTACTGGTTAAACAAGCACTAAGTAGTGGGGATGTTGATGTACTGACTAAACAAGCACTAAGTAGTGGGGATGTTGATGTACTGGCTAAACAAGCACTAAGTAGTGGGGATGTTGATGTACTGGCTAAACAAGCACTTAGTAGTGGGGATGTTGATGTACTGGCTAAACAAGCACTAAGTAGTGGGGATGTTGATGTACTGGTTAAACAAGCACTAAGTAGTGGGGATGTTGATGTACTGGCTAAACAAGCACTTAGTAGTGGGGATGTTGATGTACTGGCTAAACAACCACTAAGTAGTGGGGATGTTGATGTACTGGCTAAACAAGCACTAAGTAGTGGGTATGTTGATGTACTGGTTAAACAACCACTAAGTAGTGGGGATGTTGATGTACTGGCTAAACAAGCACTAAGTAGTGGGGATGTTGATGTACTGGGTTAACAAGCACTTAGTCGTGGGGGTGTTGATGTACTGGATAAACAAGCACTAAGTAGTGGGTATGTTGATGTACTGGCTAAACAAGCACTAAGTAGTGGGGATGTTGATGTACTGGGTTAACAAGCACTTAGTAGTGGGGATGTTGATGTACTGGATAAACAAGCACTAAGTAGTGGGTATGTTGATGTACTGGCTAAACAAGCACTTAGTAGTGGGAATGTTGATGTACTGGCTAAACAAGCACTAAGTAGTGGGGATGTTGATGTACTGGGTTAACAAGCACTTAGTCGTGGGGATGTTGATGTACTGGCTAAACAAGCACTAAGTAGTGGGTATGTTGATGTACTGGTTAAACAACTACTAAGTAGTGGGGATGTTGATGTACTGGCTAAACAAGCACTAAGTAGTGGGGATGTTGATGTACTGGGTTAACAAGCACTAAGTAGTGGGGATGTTGATGTACTGGGTTAACAAGCACTAAGTAGTGGGGATGTTGATGTACTGGCTAAACAAGCACTAAGTAGTGGGGATGTTGATGTACTGGCTAAACAAGCACTTAGTAGTGGGGATGTTGATGTACTGGCTAAACAAGCACTAAGTAGTGGGGATGTTGATGTACTGGCTAAACAAGCACTTAGTAGTGGGGATGTTGATGTACTGGCTAAACAACCACTAAGTAGTGGGGATGTTGATGTACTGGCTAAACAAGCACTAAGTAGTGGGTATGTTGATGTACTGGTTAAACAACCACTAAGTAGTGGGGATGTTGATGTACTGGCTAAACAAGCACTAAGTAGTGGGGATGTTGATGTACTGGGTTAACAAGCACTTAGTCGTGGGGGTGTTGATGTACTGGATAAACAAGCACTAAGTAGTGGGTATGTTGATGTACTGGCTAAACAAGCACTTAGTAGTGGGGATGTTGATGTACTGGATAAACAAGCACTAAGTAGTGGGGATGTTGATGTACTGGTTAAACAACCACTAAGTAGTGGGGATGTTGATGTACTGGCTAAACAAGCACTAAGTAGTGGGGATGTTGATGTACTGGGTTAACAAGCACTTAGTAGTGGGGATGTTGATGTACTGGATAAACAAGCACTAAGTAGTGGGTATGTTGATGTACTGGCTAAACAAGCACTTAGTAGTGGGGATGTTGATGTACTGGCTAAACAAGCACTAAGTAGTGGGGATGTTGATGTACTGGCTGAACAAGCACTTAGTAGTGGGGATGTTGATGTACTGGCTAAACAAGCACTAAGTAGTGGGGATGTTGATGTACTGGCTAAACAAGCACTTAGTAGTGGGGATGTTGATGTACTGGCTAAACAAGCACTAAGTAGTGGGGATGTTGATGTACTGGCTAAACAAGCACTTAGTAGTGGGGATGTTGATGTACTGGCTAAACAACCACTAAGTAGTGGGGATGTTGATGTACTGGCTAAACAAGCACTAAGTAGTGGGGATGTTGATGTACTGGTTAAACAACCACTAAGTAGTGGGGATGTTGATGTACTGGCTAAACAAGCACTAAGTAGTGGGGATGTTGATGTACTGGGTTAACAAGCACTTAGTAGTGGGGATGTTGATGTACTGGCTAAACAAGCACTAAGTAGTGGGTATGTTGATGTACTGGCTAAACAAGCACTAAGTAGTGGGGATGTTGATGTACTGGGTTAACAAGCACTAAGTAGTGGGGATGTTGATGTACTGGATAAACAAGCACTAAGTAGTGGGTATGTTGATGTACTGGCTAAACAAGCACTTAGTAGTGGGGATGTTGATGTACTGGCTAAACAAGCACTAAGTAGTGGGGATGTTGATGTACTGGCTGAACAAGCACTTAGTAGTGGGGATGTTGATGTACTGGCTAAACAAGCACTAAGTAGTGGGGATGTTGATGTACTGGCTAAACAAGCACTAACTAGTGGGGATGTTGATGTACTGGTTAAACAAGCACTAAGTAGTGGGGATGTTGATGTACTGGCTAAACAAGCACTAAGTAGTGGGGATGTTGATGTACTGGCTAAACAAGCACTAAGTAGTGGGGATGTTGATGTACTGGCTAAACAAGCACTTAGTAGTGGGGATGTTGATGTACTGGCTAAACAAGCACTAAGTAGTGGGGATGTTGATGTACTGGCTAAACAAGCACTTAGTAGTGGGGATGTTGATATACTGGCTAAACAAGCACTAAGTAGTGGGTATGTTGATGTACTGGCTAAACAAGCACTAAGTAGTGGGGATGTTGATGTACTGGTTAAACAAGCACTAAGTAGTGGGGATGTTGAGGTTATAGTTTCAATGAGCAAAGCAGAAGCAAAAAGCCTGATATGGACAGTGATGGTGCAAAGATGACAGGAGCAGTTGACTAGAGATACTAAGGGCAGGCATTTATTTCAAGTACAGAGGAAAGTCGGGGAGGACGGTAGGGAGGGACAGATTTTTACAAGATTAAGGGTGTGACACAGTCTGTTAAATAAGACCTTAAATGTGATAGGAATGCTTCCAAAAGGAAATTGTGATTATTGCCAGGAAACAGAGACAGTGGGGCATGTATTGCTACAGTGTGGGCAGTATCAGAGGGAAAGAGAGAGGCTGATATCTAGTATGAGGGAGAATAATACATTAGTTTAAGGATTAGGGATACAATAAATTAGGGATACAATAAATTAGTTTAAAGAGTATATTGAGTAAAACGTCATATTAGATATACTCTCAAATATTTAGTTATTTTTTTAAAGCGCAATGGGTCTGGCAGGTAGGATTTAGTTTCTCCCTGTCTCTGTCCCACAATCCAGTACAGTAGGTGGCGGTAATGCACCATAACGTTGGATGCCAACCAATAACCAATGCCAACCGATAAACCCCACCGAAGAAGAAGCCACTTGGCCAACCCTGCTCTAGGGGTATCGGCGCTATGTTAGTACGAGTTACTCATAGGGGCAGCGTTGCTGGTTCAAACACCTTTCAGACCGTGTTCCCCCTCGTTATAAACCTGACAACGGAAACACACTAGTAATATTCACCTAACTAGCTAGTTGTAATGAAGCAACTTACTAAGACACATTGAGTGAGTTGACATGTTGCCTCTTCACAGATCGCTCGGGAATCAGCCCACACTGTTCCATCGTCCACAATGGAAAGTTGCTGGATTCCCGACATTTGGCTTCGTTCACTGCCTCATTCTCCAGGCTTTGGTCATCTGTGTCGCAGTATTGAAATGACTCGAAATCATACATTTTTCTATTATTTTATTTCAAATGTCACGTTATTCAACTTCTGACCCAAAACATCTATTTTAAGTGTGTTTTTCGGTTGTTTTATTCCGTGTTTTTACTGCCATCTAGCGGATAACCTAGGTGCTGATAGAAATTAGTTTTGATTGGTTGCGAGGTACTTCCGTGTACATCCGCCAGCCAATCAAATGGCTTATAATCCAGTTTTTTGAACCTGAGCATTTTAACCGTCAGGCGCGTCAGATGAATTGTCTGTGAGTTACTCGAAGCGGGAGCGGATTAGTTAAAACGTGTTGCAGTGACAAGCTCATTTGTTTTAGGTAAAACAAGAAAAATGGAATTGGATTCCATGAAGTATGCCGAATTGCGCAGTCTTGCGAAGGAGGTTGGGCTCAAAACCTCAAAACTAAAGGTACAATAAATCGTAAACAGTAACGTTACGGCATTGGGTTGTTTGTGGGTTAGCTAACGCGTTAGCTAGCTAACGTTACCCAACTAATAGCTAGTTAACGTACTATATTATCCATCACGTTGTTTTGCAGTGTACAACCTAGTTAACTTTGTGTTTTATGTGTTTAAAGGCTGATAAGCTTCTGAAGGCGCTCAAGGAGCACTTGCAGCAGCAACAACAACTGCAGGAAGATGTTGCAGTGGACGTACGTTAAGTTCTGTCTTGAAGCTCCCTCCAACTTCTGTTCAAATTATGATTTTTTTCCCCCCCTTGTTTTTGTTCTACTTTACTTAAAATCAAATTTTATTTGTCCCATGCGCCGAATACAACAGACTTACTTACAAGCCTTTTAACCAACAATGCAGATGTGTAAAGGTACTTCAATTTATTTAGTAAATAAGCAAGAAAATAGAAAAATGTAAAATAACAGTAACAAGGCTATATAGAAGGGGTACCGGTACAATGTGTGGGGGCACAGATTAGTCGAGGTAATATTTACATGTAGGTAGAGGTAAAGTGACTATGCATACTGTATACTACTACATTGATATTCATTACTGCATGGGCTCCCGAGTGGCGCAGCGGTCTAATGTACTACAGTCCCTGGTTCGAATCCAGGCTGTATCACATCCGGCCGTGATTTAGGAGTACCATAGGGCAGAGCACAATTGGCCCAGTGTCTTCTGGGTTTGGCCGGGGTAGGCTGTCATTGTCAATAAGAATTTGTTCTTAACTGACTTGCCTAGTTAAATACAGGTGTAAATTGATATTGATTACTGCATTGTTGGGATAAGAACTTGCAAGAAAGTCATTTCACTGTATTTGTGCACTTGACATTTTAAAAACGCAACTTATCACACTTCTACATGATCTGCAAGGTACACTGATTTCTCCTTAACTTTCTTTCTGTGTGTTTATAACTAGCTATGTTTTGCATTGTAATTTCACAGCCAGTAGAAAACCTCTGGTTGTGTATTTAGCAGGGAGATGAGACTGGCGTTGCTGCACAGGATGACATCAACTCAACCCAGGAAATCAACAATTCATCACATGATGATGATGATGATGAGCCTTCACTAAAACAACCAGCTCAGGAGTTTGTTACCAAACGTCGCGGTAGAGGGCGACCGAAGAAGAGGAAGGAACCTGAAGATGAGGAACAGGTGTGTGTGCCCCGACAGTGGTCTCCATGTGTCTTATGTTAAGGATATGTGTTTGAGAAACTGAACTATGGTGTTTTTTGATCATCTAGATGTTTGAGACGCTGGTTGAACCCAGAATCGACCAAGGGAGTGTTAAGAGAAGGAAAACGTCTGCCGCTAAGGATTCTGGGGTGGCAGCACCAGTGGAGGAGTCACAGAAAACCAATGTTCAGACACAGCCTGAACCTGGCCTCAAAGATGCAGCCCCGGGAGTGACGTTTGAGGAAGGTTAGTCTGGTGGACAAGGTTCAATTGTAGATTATTATGTAGAGCATCAACTCTGGTTTTAGTCGCCTCATTAGGGTGGCAGGTAGTTTAGCGGTTAAGTGTTGGGCCAGTAACCGAAAGGTCGGCGGTTTGAATCCCAGAGTCGACTAGCTAAAAAAAGAAAAATCTGTCTGGCCTTGAGCAAGTCACATAACCCTAATTGCTCCTGTAAGTTGCTCTGGATAAGAACATCTGCTAAATGACTAAAATGTTTAAAAAAAGATATATATATTGATCACATTCTCATATTGCTTTGCACAGGAGAGGGACAGAAGGTGGTGAAGCCAGTAGGAAGAATCCCTCGCCATGAGGGGCTCCTGAAGAGGACTAAGTCAATGCTGAAGCCTACTACACCAAGTTAGTCGTCTGAATCATATGTTCTGTATCTACAGGATCTAAAACATTCAAGATTTTAAAAAAAATTCGGTCTTTGCTTGAAACGATGTCTGTCCGGAATGCATTAAGCCTCAAGATAAGTAGTGAAAATTCTGACCTGAAAAAATATACTTTCTATTGTAGACTTCAGAAAGCTCCACGAGGCACATTTCAAGAGGATGGAGTCCATTGATTCATACGTGGAAAGGAAGACCAAGCAAGTTGATTTGTTCAGAAGTTCAGTGAAGGAACTGAAGGTAATGAACTATATCCATCAAAACTCAACTCTGGACCTCAAAGCCAGTTCCACTGTGTTTTTTTTAATCAGGGACTAATTTAGACCTGGGACACCAGGTGGGTGAAATCAATTATCAGGTAGAACAGAAAACCAACAGGCTTCGGACCTCGCAGGGTCAGAGTTGAAATCCCCTGAACTATATAATAGAGGTGGTGTTTGTGTTGTGGTCAAGGTGGGGTTTGATGTATAATCTCAAATAAGTCCAAGGAATTATTTATTACAAAATTGCATAGCTAATTCATAAATTTAGCAAATGACTAATCATATATTGTCTTGGTATTCTTCAGGTTCTCTCCGATAAGACTCTTCCTAAACCAACTGAAGGAAAACCTCCAGCAGTAAGTAGTAGTTGAATCTTTTTAAGCTCTTAATTGGTTCCAAGTCAATTGTTGCTTGGTGTGATCAATCATTGATGTGTTTTCCAGATCTCAACCTCGAGCTATGCCTCCCTGTTCAGCCCAGCATCCCAGAGACCTGCCACAGACAGATGCAGACAGACTCGGTTCTCAGCCATCAAATCTGCCACGGATAAAAGTAGACTCTCGGCCAGTAAGCCAGCTACAGACAAACGCAGACAGACCCGGGTCTCTGCCACCAACGTCCCTCAGAAGGACACTGTTGTTCCATTCAGACCCACAGTCCTGTCCACTTGCAAGATCAATGTTCGGTGAGTCTTTAAAAAAAAACATTGGTCTGATTTAGTTAGTACCAAGTACTTTACAGTGCTACTGAAACTTCTAGGTAAACCTCTTCTGATGAACGTCACACCATGCCCGGTGTGATGAGTTGCTGCAAAATAGTAGTTAACTAGCTTTTGTTCAGGTGACCGTTTTCAGGAATGAAATGTTATAGAATAAGTCCAACTGTTGTTTTTTTGGTAAAGGTTCTCTCAGGCTACTCGGGATAATGAGCACAAGAGGTCCATGGTTAAGACACCAGCACGCGCGTCAACCCGTGTGGAACTCGTCACTCCTGGGAAAGAGACTAAAGTTGTTGGCGGGAAACGTGAAGTCAACAAGCCCTCTGTTCTCTCTAGCACCAAGACGCCAGGTAACGTCCTTTCTAAATCTACGTCACGTTAAATCTAATTTCTATGTTGTCTTTACTTTGCATTTTCTATGCATTACAAATGAATGGATTCCTTCCTGTTTTCTATTGTATTTTTCATTTTTTTTATTTTTATAAGGAACAGCATTTGTGTTTAATGCAAACGCCAGTGTTCTTTCTAACACTCCTGGAACCAACAAGGCCAACTTTGATCTGAAGGCCAGTCTCTCTAAGCCTCTCACCTACAAGCCTCACAGGGGTAAGTCAATAACGCCCTGGTTTATCGTGTCTAGTCAATAACGCCCTGGTTTATCGTGTCTGGTCAATAACGCCCTGGTTTATCGCGTCTGGTCAATAACGCCCTGGTTTATCGTGTCTAGTCAATAACGCCCTGGTTTATCGTGTCTAGTCAATAACGCCCTGGTTTATCGTGTCTAGTCAACGCCCTGGTTTATCGTGTCTAGTCAATAACGCCCTGGTTTATCGTGTCTAGTCAACGCCCTGGTTTATCGTGTCTAGTCAATAACGCCCTGGTTTATAACGCCCTGGTTTATCGTGTCTGGTCAATAACGCCCCGGTTTATCGTGTCTGGTCAATAACGCCCTGGTTTATCGTGTCTGGTCAATAACGCCCTGGTTTATCGTGTCTGGTCAATAACGCCCTGGTTTATCGTGTCTAGTCAATAACGCCCTGGTTGATCGTGTCTGGTCAATAACGCCCTGGTTTATCGTGTCTGGTCAATAACGCCCTGGTTTATCGCGTCTGGTCAATAACGCCCTGGTTTATAACGCCCTGGTTTATCGTGTCTGGTCAATAACGCCCCGGTTTATCGTGTCTGGTCAATAACGCCCTGGTTTATCGTGTCTAGTCAATAACGCCCTGGTTGATCGTGTCTGGTCAATAACGCCCTGGTTTATCGTGTCTGGTCAATAACGCCCTGGTTTATCGTGTCTAGTCAATAACGCCCTGGTTTATCGTGTCTAGTCAATAACGCCCTGGTTTATCGTGTCTGGTCAATAACGCCCTGGTTGATCGTGTCTGGTCAATAACGCCCTGGTTGATCGCGTCTAGTCAACGCCCTGGTTGATCGCGTCTAGTCAACGCCCTGGTTTATCGTGTCTAGTCAATAACGCCCTGGTTTATCGCGTCTGGTCAATAACGCCCTGGTTGATCGTGTCTGGTCAATAACGCCCTGGTTTATCGTGTCTAGTCAATAACGCCCTGGTTTATCGTGTCTGGTCAATAACGCCCTGGTTTATCGCGTCTGGTCAATAACGCCCTGGTTTATCGTGTCTGGTCAATAACGCCCTGGTTTATCGTGTCTGGTCAATAACGCCCTGGTTTATCGTGTCTGGTCAATAACGCCCTGGTTTATCGTGTCTGGTCAATAACGCCCTGGTTTATCGTGTCTAGTCAATAACGCCCTGGTTTATCGCGTCTAGTCAATAACGCCCTGGTTTATAACGCCCTGGTTTATCGCGTCTGGTCAATAATGCCCTGGTTGATCGCGTCTAGTCAATAACGCCCTGGTTGATCGCGTCTGGTCAATAACGCCCTGGTTGATCGTGTCTGGTCAATAACGCCCTGGTTTATCGCGTCTGGTCAATAACGCCCTGGTTTATCGCGTCTGGTCAATAACGCCCTGGTTTATCGTGTCTAGTCAATAACGCCCTGGTTTATCGCGTCTGGTCAATAACGCCCTGGTTTATCGTGTCTGGTCAATAACGCCCTGGTTGATCGTGTCTGGTCAATAACGCCCTGGTTTATCGTGTCTAGTCAATAACGCCCTTGTTTATCGCGTCTGTAGGGAAGCTGAAGCCTTATGGAGAGACCAAGGAGAACACAGCTGACCAGTCTCAGATTGTTCCTTCACACCAGAAGAACTACAAACAGCACCCGGTTCAGACAAGGTGAGTATCGAGAAACAAAAAGTTAAAAGTGGATGGGGGAATTTGAGTTATTGACAAAAGCTGGGAATTAAATCGTTCGTTGATTACTCAAAACATCGGAGAAAAAGGCCCAAGGGAACTAATTGAGTCTCTTTCCTGAAACTTGTTCTCTCTCCGAATTGCTGTATTGATTTTCATATTTTATTTGATTCAAGGGAGGAAAGGAGAACAAAACAGACTGAAGACAGGAAGCAGAAGAAAGTGAATATGCTTGGAGCCAGACGAGGCCTCGTCATGACCTAATTATTATTCTGTCATTTTTCCCCACTCTTCTGTAAAAGTTTAGACCCTGTTATTTTACATCTGTCGTGTTCTTAACTGCATCCGTCCTCTATCCCGTTATGATTGTTCAATTCAGGTTCCTGAAACACTTCATTACAATGTTATGAACTTTATTGTTCACATTAACATGTTGGTCATCTGTAATTCACATGTTTTACAGTGCGTATAAGTTTTTGTACTTTTTTTCAGGGTTGTAAATACATGTAGTAAATTTGGCATTTCCCGAAGTAGCATTTTTTTTTAGGACTTGGTAGGTGATGCTTGTTGTCCTCAGACTTCAGGGTTCCTCTTGTACACCTCATATGCAAACGCCTCTGTGTGCGCACGGTCGTTACACACAGCAACGAAATCAATCTCCAGCTGAAATGGACCATCTGCCTTATCACCCAACGTTATTCCAATGGTGTTGACCTAGGAGCACAAAACGGACATTAGAGTGGCAAAAAAACGTAGCAAGTGAATCATAATTTTACCCATGTCTGAGTACTATGTAGTACACTTAGTATTATTCACATTTTTCTTACCTTGTCCAACCAGAGAGGATGCTGATCATCTTGTATCCTCCCACGACTAGAGAGGAAGAATTTTGAGAATGGAATCTGTAAAGGTGCAATCAAATGTTATCATCTAAATACTTCTGGACCATTAGTAGTCACAACTAAGATCACACGGCGATAGCCTCGCTCATGTCCCATAGTAGTCACAACTAAGATCACACGGCGATAGCCTCGCTCATGTCCTATAGTAGTCACAACTAAGATCACACGGCGATAGCCTCGCTCATGTCCCATAGTCACAACTAAGATCACACGGCGATAGCCTCGCTCATGTCCCATAGTCACAACTAAGATCACACGGCGATAGCCTCGCTCATGTCCCATAGTAGTCACAACTAAGATCACACGGCGATAGCCTCGCTCATGTCCCATAGTCACAACTAAGA
Source organism: Salvelinus namaycush (assembly GCF_016432855.1). Lineage (NCBI taxonomy): Eukaryota > Metazoa > Chordata > Actinopteri > Salmoniformes > Salmonidae > Salvelinus > Salvelinus namaycush. The sequence continues at coordinate 17,362 of NW_024059192.1, read as the reverse complement.
TCACACGGCGATAGCCTCGCTCATGTCCCATAGTAGTCACAACTAAGATCACACGGCGATAGCCTCGCTCATGTCCCATAGTAGTCACAACTAAGATCACACGGCGATAGCCTCGCTCATGTCCCATAGTCACAACTAAGATCACACGGCGATAGCCTCGCTCATGTCCCATAGTAGTCACAACTAAGATCACACGGCGATAGCCTCGCTCATGTCCCATAGTAGTCACAACTAAGATCACACGGCGATAGCCTCGCTCATGTCCCATAGTCACAACTAAGATCACACGGCGATAGCCTCGCTCATGTCCCATAGTAGTCACAACTAAGATCACACGGCGATAGCCTCGCTCATGTCCCATAGTCACAACTAAGATCACACGGCGATAGCCTCGCTCATGTCCCATAGTAGTCACAACTAAGATCACACGGCGATAGCCTCGCTCATGTCCCATAGTAGTCACAACTAAGATCACACGGCGATAGCCTCGCTCATGTCCCATAGTCACAACTAAGATCACACGGCGATAGCCTCGCTCATGTCCCATAGTAGTCACAACTAAGATCACACGGCGATAGCCTCGCTCATGTCCCATAGTAGTCACAACTAAGATCACACGGCGATAGCCTCGCTCATGTCCCATAGTAGTCACAACTAAGATCACACGGCGATAGCCTCGCTCATGTCCCATAGTAGTCACAACTAAGATCACACGGCGATAGCCTCGCTCATGTCCCATAGTAGTCACAACTAAGATCACACGGCGATAGCCTCGCTCATGTCCCATAGTAGTCACAACTAAGATCACACAGCGATAGCCTCGCTCATGTCCCATAGTAGTCACAACTAAGATCACACGGCGATAGCCTCGCTCATGTCCCATAGTCACAACTAAGATCACACGGCGATAGCCTCGCTCATGTCCCATAGTCACAACTAAGATCACACGGCGATAGCCTCGCTCATGTCCCATAGTAGTCACAACTAAGATCACACGGCGATAGCCTCGCTCATGTCCCATAGTAGTCACAACTAAGATCACACGGCGATAGCCTCGCTCATGTCCCATAGTAGTCACAACTAAGATCACACGGCGATAGCCTCGCTCATGTCCCATAGTAGTCACAACTAAGATCACACGGCGATAGCCTCGCTCATGTCCCATAGTAGTCACAACTAAGATCACACGGCGATAGCCTCGCTCATGTCCCATAGTAGTCACAACTAAGATCACACGGCGATAGCCTCGCTCATGTCCCATAGTAGTCACAACTAAGATCACACGGCGATAGCCTCGCTCATGTCCCATAGTAGTCACAACTAAGATCACACGGCGATAGCCTCGCTCATGTCCCATAGTCACAACTAAGATCACACGGCGATAGCCTCGCTCATGTCCCATAGTCACAACTAAGATCACACGGCGATAGCCTCGCTCATGTCCCATAGTCACAACTAAGATCACACGGCGATAGCCTCGCTCATGTCCCATAGTAGTCACAACTAAGATCACACGGCGATAGCCTCGCTCATGTCCCATAGTAGTCACAACTAAGATCACACGGCGATAGCCTCGCTCATGTCCCATAGTAGTCACAACTAAGATCACACGGCGATAGCCTCGCTCATGTCCCATAGTAGTCACAACTAAGATCACACGGCGATAGCCTCGCTCATGTCCCATAGTAGTCACAACTAAGATCACACGGCGATAGCCTCGCTCATGTCCCATAGTAGTCACAACTAAGATCACACGGCGATAGCCTCGCTCATGTCCCATAGTAGTCACAACTAAGATCACACGGCGATAGCCTCGCTCATGTCCCATAGTAGTCACAACTAAGATCACACGGCGATAGCCTCGCTCATGTCCCATAGTAGTCACAACTAAGATCACACGGCGATAGCCTCGCTCATGTCCCATAGTAGTCACAACTAAGATCACACGGCGATAGCCTCGCTCATGTCCTATAGTAGTCACAACTAAGATCACATGGTGATAGACTCACTCATTTCCTATGTACTGTGTGAGACGCAAACAATTTGAAGACAGTTTCCTTAAATGAAAAGCTAAAACCAAGCAAGTGAGACTTGGAGCATGTTCAGTAAGAAATGAGCTGTGTAAAACAAAAATATGCCTCTACGTAGACACTGGAATCATATCTCTATTCATGGCATTTCTATCTGCAACAAATCAAAGTTTACTTGTCACGTGTGCCGAATACAATAGGTGTAGACCTCACAGTGAAATGCTTACTTACAGGCTCTAACCAATAGTGCAAAAAAGGTGTTAGGTGAACAATAGGTAAGTAAAGAAATAAAACAGCGAGGCAACATACAGACACTGGTTAGTCAGGCTGATTGAGGTAGTATGTAGATATAGTTAGTGACTGCAGAGATTAACAGAGTAGCAGTAGCGTAAAAGGGGTTGGTGGGTGGCGGGACACAATGCAGATAGCCCGGTTAGCCAATGTACGGGAGCACTGGTTGGTTGGCCCAATTGAGGTAGTATGTACATGAATGTATAGTTAAATTGACTATGCATATAAGATAAACAGAGTAACAGTATAACTTTAGTCCGTCCCCTCGCCACGAACCAGGGACCCTCTGCACACATCAACAACAGTCACCCACGAAGCATCGTTACCCATCGCTCCACAAAAGCTGCAGAGCAAGGAGAACCACTACTTCAAGGTCTCAAAGTGAGTGAAACGCTATTAGCGCGCACCACCGCTAATTAGCTAGCCATTTCACATCGGTTACAGCAGCAGCGTCAAAAAAGTCCCTGGCTAGGCTGTACCTTGACATCTTGCCAGTAAGGTCCTCCCCGTGTGTACAGGAAGTAACTGTACATGTCGTCCTTCTGGTGTGAGAAGTAGGTCTCCGCCCCGACGTTAATCATCCATGGTCGCCCGTCACCACGGATACGCAGGTGCAGGGTGTTAAAGCTGGACCAATCGTGATGCTTCTTACTGTCAAACGAACCCTAGAGAAAAAATGTTTTTGGGGTTAACATCTCACATGGCCAAGGTTGAGTCATGGAACTGATGGAAGGACGTGCTCAATGTTTGGCAGATGTTTAATCTTACTGGGTAGGAAATACTAGCCTGAGTACAGGTGTTTGTATAATCATGCCAACTTATTGGCAAGAGGGCAGAAACAGACTGGCACCCAGGCTAAGTTAAGACAGCATCAGTACTAACCATGGGTGGTTTGGAACGCAGCGTGCAGTATCCACTATATCGTGTCTCTCCGTCCCTGGGGGGAGCAGAACAGAGGGTCCCATACATTAGACATGTAGCGTTGTTCCTGCCTAGCTTCAGATAGGCCTCACTCCTCCCACCGATCTCTTGGTCTGAAGATACTGTCCACTGCTCCAGGCTCTCTGGCCCTCTGAACTCCCAGATCACCCTGGTCTGTTCCAGGATATGTTCAATCAGTGGCTTTCCCTCTGGCCCTGCCCAGCGGCCCAGAAACTCATTCTTCAGCAGTGTCAAATGCTTTCGTATCCCCTCCACACCTTTATTGAAGTCAAACTTCTTCCATATGGGGGTGTTGTCCTGTGTCTGGCCTGGCCGTCTGTACTCTCCTCCAGAGATAGCCCTCCATCCCACAGACAGGTGTGGGGCCAAGAGTCTCTGTTTGTAGCAGGATCCAAGAAATCTCACTGCTGGGGTGAAATGTGTAGCTCTTGACACTGCCATAAAAAGTAATCCTGGTTTCTTGCCTTAATGTTGGGGGGGGGGGGGAGACAAAAGTGGTCGTTAAGTATTGACTGTCAAGAGGACCAAGTACAATGTCACAGTCAGGGCATTGTCATGTTCATTGCCATAGGTATCCCTTGATCATCTCACTCAGTTCCGTTACACATAAATCATTGACGATGACGAAAGCATCTTCTGTAAGGGGATGTTTTGTTGTGCCGCGACACTCGGTCTGAACATTAAAACACGCATTTCTTGGGATACTGTTTTGGAAGCATAAGGACCTAATATTTCATATCAGCAATAAATAAATTAAATTGATACACCGTTTATTGGGTTAGGATTCCCACACGACCATATTTCCATGTTACAGCGCTTGTTTACGGAAGACAGAGTGGACAACCTGTGCTAAGAACGCCACAAACGTGTTTTACTTAAAAAGGTACTGTCTGCTGCAACTGTGTTAACTGGTTAAAACTGTTTACATTAATAGTGTGTATTTTGCATTTGAGAAATTATTTTGATGTGATATGAAAGTATAGGGATTTATAGGGATTTGTTTCTAGAACCGTAACGAGATTGAGAATCGATTAAAATCAACACATGTAGATGAGTACTTGGCTGTTTTGGCTTCCAGAGCCAATTCGCCCTTTAAACAGAACATGTAACATTGGATAAGGAGTAACGTTGGATAAGGAATAACGTTAGGCTCCTTTAGTGCAATATTGGGCTATTAGCCCATTAGCTAGGCGACCACATCAACATTCTGTAACAGGGCATCCAGGTTCTGGTTAATAGTCATGAAGACAAGCTAAGTGAATAACAGAATGTACAATATCAATCAACTCATTTTGATAGCAGGAAATGTTAACGTTAACGTTACTTACCCGCTGGCTACACGGCGACTGACAGCTGAACTTGATGCCGGTTGGATCGGTCTCACGAATTTATTTATAACTGGCCTTAAGTAAATAGCATTGTGTTCTTCACTTTGTAGCGTAGAATTACATACGATAAAATCAGTATAATCTCTAACCGACTTTATAAATGTGTAATCATGATTAAAGAATACGGAAGCGTGCAAATGCAAGGTTGTGGTCCGTCCAGATAAAAGCCCTCTCTGAAATCACTGCTGGTGATTTTCGGTTCCACTTGTTCTCTACTGTCTCTCCCGGTTGCGCATGTTCAGTTGTATATCGCCCGTTATGGAGGACTGCGGAGTTTAGCTAGCTCATGTTCAACAGCACCACCGACGACCATATAGCTTAATCATGGTGAATGTAAAGAAGCGGAAAGGTCGAGTCGTTATCGACTCTGACTCTGAAGACAGTGCTAGTGATGATAATTTAGATCAGGTAAGGATGCAACTTGTCTGGTTTCTATGTGTTTTCCGCTCTCGGTGTTGACAACTGGTTTTAAGAACAGTCTGGGTTTTTCAGCTAACTAGGTAATGTTGGCTGTGCCTAGAGTTTGGAGGAAAACACCGCGCCATAGGCCTGCCGTTTTATTGGCTTTATTCAGTTCCAGTTTATAGTATCATGTAGCAACAATAAGTGTTGTGATAATTTGCTAATCAAAGGATAAAGTGACCGACGGATTTATAACGGTATCTTCTGCATGACCCGAAGGGCGCAGTTGAAGTTCTATTTTGATGTTGACAAGACAGCTAGCTAACGTTAGCTAGCCAGCTAAAGTTAGCGTCGGGGGAATGTGTTGTACGATAGACTGTCCCGTCTCTGTACAGCCAATGGTGTTGCTATAAAGACATGTCAATCGTAGATTTAGCATAGCCTTACATGCAGCAGTGAATATGATCATTTGCTAGCTTTGGTATTAAACATCCTGATAGTAAATTAGTTAGGTAGCTAGCAACAATTCGGCCTGTTGATTACATTTTTGCTTTGGTAAACATACAATTAAACATTGACACAAGCTTCAACAGGGCTCATAGAATAAGTTAAGTTTCTCACTGTAAAATACGAACACATAATAAAGACGAGTGACTGATAAACTATAGTACTATAATGCTTCCACACATGCAACAAGCCTCTAAATATACTGTAAAGGTTTAGTCAACAAAAATGTAACATTTACATGTTCTGCTGTCCTCTGAGCAGGCCATACAGAATTCATCCTGTATAAATCAATCCATACTAACTATTGAAAATATCTTATGTTATACAGGATGTAGGCTCCTCCACTATTCTACCTGCCCATTGTCTATCACTGTGTAGGCCTTTTCAGACACAATCGCCCAGGCTTTAAACTTACCCCGCTGTCTTGTGTATCCCACCCTGTGACACCCAGGCGCTTCCGTCTCAATCCATATTAACTGTTAACAATACCTATTTTTATAATAGGATGTCGGCTTCTCCACCTTGTGTCTGTTTGATATACTGTATCAGGAGTTCAGGCACTCACCTCTGTCTCTCACCCTGTGGCACCCAGGAGCTTCTGTCTCTGGCCACCAAGAGGAAGAGGGTGGACTCGGATGACCAGCAGGATAACCAGCCAGTCAGCAAGCCTGCAGCCTCATCAGACTCGGAGACATCAGACAGTGACGATGAGGTATGAATCTCCTCTCTATATCTATTTTGATCTCCTTAGGGCTGGTTTCCTGGACTAAGAAGCATGCTCAACTGAGGATCTCCTTTTTTTAATAAAATGTTTTAGTCCCTGACTAGGCTTGACCTGGGTCCAGGAAACCAGCCCTTATACTAGTGGCATGAAAGAGTCATTTTATTATCACTATATTTGTTTTATACAGTACTTGATGCTCCACGTGACAACATTGTGTTTGCTGATTCTATGCGTTTTGTTGTTTTCACATAGTGGACCGCCGGGGGTCCTAAAGTCAAGAAGAAAGTTAAGCCAGGGAAACCGACAACAACAGAGAAGAAGAAAGAGGCGGCGAAGAAGAAGAGGGTTCATAAAGCTGCAGCGTCCGGTGGTTCTGGTAGAGACAGTTCAGCTGACAGTTCTGCCCCCGAGGAGGGTACGTTGTCCTGAGACCCCGGGCTCATTCTCCATTCATCTTTCCTCTATACTTCTCATCCTCTCTCCTTGGCTCCTTCTCAAAACACATTGGAGGGGATGATCCGAGGGGAGAGACCACGGATCTTCTCATTCTATATACACTTGAAAAGGAGATGGGATGCAAGTAATCTTTGAAAGACTAATTGAGATAGACCCCCAAGTGAGTTGTTGATTGCTGCCAGTGGTTCATTTGACCAGTTGATTTGACTCTTGCGTATCTACCAACTAATAATGATAACTAACTCCATGTAATGGTCTCCTCCTCCAGGCGATAGGAGACGTGGAATCACAGAAAGACACATTGAGAGAGATGTTTATCTATCTTATTATGTAATGGTCTCTTCCTCCAGGCGATAGGAGACGTGGAATCACAGAAAGACACATTGAGAGAGATGTTTATCTATCTTATTATGTAATGGTCTCTTCCTCCAGGTGAGGTGTCTGACTCCGAGAGCAACACCTCTGCTTCCAGCTCAGACTCCTCGTCGGAGGACGATGTGTTCAGGGACGGCTACGGAGAGGACCTGATGGGAGACGAGGAGGACAGGGCTCGGCTGGAGCAGATGACTGAAAAGGAGAGGGAGCAGGAGCTCTTCAACAGGATAGAGAAGAGGGAGGTGCTCAAGAGGAGGTAAGACTACTGCAGGAAGTTGGAACTATAAGGGACAGTTTCCTGGATGCAAATTTAGCCTAGTCCTGGACTAAGAAGCAAAAGTGATCGTTGAGTACAGATCCGGGTCTGCTTGTGAACTGTTATTGTATTGTTAGTAGTTCATATGAAGAGTATAAGGTGAGACTAGGAGGAGCAGGAGAGTTGTGACTGAGACTATCGTAGGGCAGGAGAGTTGTGACAGACTGTCGTAGGGCAGGAGAGTTGTGACTGAGACTGTCGTAGGGCAGGAGAGTTGTGACAGACTGTCGTAGGGCAGGAGAGTTGTGACTGAGACTGTCGTAGGGCAGGAGAGTTGTGACAGACTGTCGTAGGGCAGGAGAGTTGTGACTGAGACTGCCGTAGGGCAGGAGAGTTGTGACTGAGACTGCCGTAGGGCAGGAGAGTTGTGACTGAGACTGCCGTAGGGCAGGAGAGTTGTGACTGAGACTGCCGTAGGGCAGGAGAGTTGTGACTGAGACTGCCGTAGGGCCGGAGAGTTGTGACTGAGACTGCCGTTGGGCCGGAGAGTTGTGACTGAGACTGCCGTAGGGCCGGAGAGTTGTGACTGAGACTGCCGTAGGGCCGGAGAGTTGTGACAGACTGCCGTAGGTATAGGAGAGTTGTGACTGAGATGGTGTGTGTGCTCAACAAAAATATAAAAGCAACATTTTAAATGTTCATTTCTTTACCATAAGCCGCTGCCAATGTTGTGTTAGAGAATTGGAACATAATTGCATTTTATCAATGGCAATTAGAATGCACAGAGATATATTGACGAAATCCTGAGGCCCATTGTTGTCATTCATTCACCGCCATCACCTTTAGGGCTCTCGAGTGGCGCAGCGGTCTAAGGCACTGCATCTCAGTGCTAGTGGCGTCACTACAGACACTCTGGTTCGAATCTAGGCTGTATCACAACTGTCCGTAATTGGGAGTCCCATAGGGCTGCGCACAATTGGCCCAGCGTCGTCCGGGTTTGGCCGGTGTAACTGACTTGCCAAGTTAAATAAAATAAAAATATATAATTTTACAAAACAGGAGAAGAAAAAAAAAATTATGACTATCCCTTGATATGTATATCTTGATTTATTGCTATGTATATCCCATAATCGAACATCTTCTGTACAGATTTGAAATAAAAAAGAAACTGAAGACGGCGAAGAAGAAGGAGAAAGAGGAGAAGAAGAAGAAAGACGAGGAAGAACAGAAGAAGAGATCATCCGGTCATCATGAAGACCGGACTCATCAGGACCTGCAGGTGGTGAGTTCATCCTCTGAAACAATTCTAAAGACGCACTGTGAAGGAGTACGACGTATTGGAGGGAGATATGGACACGAAGGCAGGGTAAAGTGACTAGGCATCAGGATAGATAATAATAAGGTATTGGAGGTAGATATGTACATGAAGGCAGGGTAAAGTGACTAGACATCAGGATAGATAATAATAAGGTATGAGAGGTAGATATGTACACGAAGGCAGGGTAAAGTGACTAGGCATCAGGATAGATAATAATAAGGTATTTGAGCTAGATATGTACATGAAGGCAGGGTAAAGTGACTAGGCATCAGGATAGATAATAATAAGGTATTTGAGCTAGATATGTACATGAAGGCAGGGTAAAGTGACTAGGCATCAGGATAGATAATAATAAGGTATTTGAGCTAGATATGTACATGAAGGCAGGGTAAAGTGACTAGACATCAGGATAGATAATAATAAGGTATTAGAGGTAGATATGTACATGAAGGCAGGGTAAAGTAACTAGACATCAGGATAGATAATAATAAGGTATTTGAGGTAGATATGTACATGAAGGCAGGGTAAAGTGACTAGGCATCAGGATAGATAATAATAAGGTATTAGAGGTAGATATGTACATGAAGGCAGGGTAAAGTGACTAGGCATCAGGATAGATAATGAGGTATTTGAGGTAGATATGTACATGAAGGCAGGGTAAAGTGACTAGGCATCAGGATAGATAATAATAAGGTATTAGAGGTAGATATGTACATGAAGGCAGGGTAAAGTGACTAGGCATCAGGATAGATAATAATAAGGTATTTGAGGTAGATATGTACATGAAGGCAGGGTAAAGTGACTAGGCATCAGGATAGATAATAATAAGAGTAAAATAAAGAACATATTAGCAGCAGCAGTGTGAAAGTAGTGCATTTGGAAAGTATTCAGACCCCTTGACTTTTTTCACATTTTGTTACATTACAGCCTTATTCTAAAATCGATTCAATTTTCCCCTCCCCCCTCATCAATCTACTACACACAATACCCCATAATGACCAAGCAAAAACTGGTTTTTAGAAATAGTATTCAGACCTTTTACTCAGTACTTTGTTGAAGCAGCTTTGGCAGCGATTACAGCCTTGAGTCTTCTTGGGTTTGAAGCTACAAGCTTGGCACACCTGTATTTGGGGAGTTTCTCCCATTCTTCTCTGCAGATCCTCTCAAGCTCTGTCTGGTTGGATGGGGAGCGTCGCTGCACAGCTATTTTCAGGTCTCTCCAGAGATCTTTGATCGGGTTCAAGTCCGGGCTCTGGCTGGGCCACTCAAGTACATTCAGAGACTTGTCCCAAAGCCACTCCTGCTTTGTCTTGGCTGTGTGCTTAGGGTCATTCACCTGTTGGAAGGTGAACCTTCACCCCAGTCTGAGGTCCTAAGTGCTCTGGAGCAGCTTTTCAACAAGGATCTCTCTCTGTACTTTGCTCTGTTCATCTTTCACTTGATCCTAACTAGTCTCTCAGTCCCTGCCACTGAAAACCATCCCCCACAGCATGATGATGCTGCCATCATTGTGCCAGGTTTCCTCCAGACATGATACTTAGCATTCAGGCCAAGGAGTTCAATCTTTGTTTCATCATACCAGAGAATCTTGTTTCTCATGGTCTGAGAGTCTTTTTGGTGCCTTTTGGCAAACTCCAAGCGGGCTGTTGTGCGTTTTACTGAGGAGTGGCTTCCGTCTGGCCACTCTACCATAAAGGCCTGATTGGTGGAGTGCTGTCGAGACGGTTGTCCTTCTGGAAGGTTCTCCCATCTCCACAGAAGAACTCTGGAGCTCTGTCAGAGTGACCATCGGGTTCTTGGTCACCTCCCTGGCCAAGGCCCTTCTCCCCCGATTGCTCAGTTTGGCCGGGCAGCCATCTCTAGGAAGACTCTTGGTGGTTCCAAACTTCTTCCATTTAAGAATGATGGAGGCCACTGTTTTCTTGGGGACCTTCAATGATGCAGAAATGTTTTGGTGCCCTTCCCCAGATCTGTGCCTCGACACGATCCTGTCTCGGAGCTCAACGGACAATTCTTTCAACCTCTTAGCTTGGTTTTTGCTCTGACATAACTGTCAACTGTGAGACCTTATATAGACAGGTGTGTGCCTTTCCAAATCATGTCGAATCAATTGAATTTACCACAGGTGGACTCCAATCAAGTTGTAGAAACATCTCAAGGATGATCAATGGAAACAGGATGCACCTGAGCTCAATTTAGAGTCTCATAGCAAAGGGTCTGAATACTTATGTAAATACGTATTTTTTATTTTTTTTACATTTTCTAAAATTTCTAAAAACCTGTTTCCACTTTGCCATTATTGGGTATTGTGTGTAGATTGATGAGGAGAAAAATGGATTAAATTATTTTTAGAATTAGGCTGTAACGTAACAAAATGTGTAAAGTCATTTTGAATACTTTCCCATACTTTATTAAACAACACACCACATTGTGTTCCATAGTCCTTACCGGTACATTGTGTTCCATAGTCCTTACCGGTACATTGTGTTCCATAGTCCTTACCGGTACATTGTGACTGCGTTCTCCTGTAGGTGATGTCCCACAACAAGGAGAGGAGAACTAAACGGGATGAGAAGCTGGATAAAAAGTCTCAGGCCATGGAGGAACTGAAAGCGGAGAGAGAGAAGAAGAAAACCAGGACAGCGGAGCTCCTGGCGAAACGGCAGCCCCTGAAGACCAGCGAGGTGTACTCCGACGATGAGGAGGAGGAAGAGGAGGAGGATGACGACAAATCCTCAGTAAAGAGCGATCGCAGTTCACGCTCTTCATCTTATTCCGAAGACGAAGAGTGAGTATCTATCCATCAGCTGTGGGTTTATTTTTTTATTTTTTTTTATTAAAACAATTCGTACAAAGGTTACTGGTATTGCTGGAGTTTAATGTCAAACACTGCAAATTAGTAGTTCCTTAATAGGTCTATATAACTTTGTTGAATTTGGTCTTGAAGATTTAGTTGGTCTAAGAAATCCCATTTCAGTAACCTTGTAACTTTTATTTCTGACTACCTCTGAAACCTTTCTGCTTGACCAACGATCAGTGACCAATGTTTCTGTGTTTTCTGTCTGGGGATGTTTCCAGGAAAGGGGAGACCCCACCAAAATCTCAGCCCGTGTCACTGCCAGACGAGCTGAACCGGATCCGTCTGTCCCGACACAAACTGGAGCGCTGGTGTCACATGCCGTTCTTCCAGAAGACTGTCAGCGGTTGCTTCGTACGGATAGGCATCGGGAACAGTAGTAGCAAACCAGTTTACAGGGTAACGAGATGTATTTATTCAGGCTGCTTCGTACGGATAGGCATCGGGAACAGTAGTAGCAAACCAGTTTACAGGGTAACGAGATGTATTTATTCAGGCTGCTTCGTACGGATAGGCATCGGGAACAGTAGTAGCAAACCAGTTTACAGGGTAACGAGATGCATTTATTCAGGCTGCTTCGTACGGATAGGCATCGGGAACAGTAGTAGCAAACCAGTTTACAGGGTAACGAGATGCATTTATTCAGGCTGCTTCGTACGGATAGGCATCGGGAACAGTAGTAGCAAACCAGTTTACAGGGTAACGAGATGTATTTATTCAGGCTGCTTCGTACGGATAGGCATCGGGAACAGTAGTAGCAAACCAGTTTACAGGGTAACGAGATGTTTTTATTCAGGCTGCTTCGTACGGATAGGCATCGGGAACAGTAGTAGCAAACCAGTTTACAGGGTAACGAGATGCATTTATTCAGGCTGCTTCGTACGGATAGGCATCGGGAACAGTAGTAGCAAACCAGTTTACAGGGTAACGAGATGTATTTATTCAGGCTGCTTCGTACGGATAGGCATCGGGAACAGTAGTAGCAAACCAGTTTACAGGGTAACGAGATGTATTTATTCAGGTTGCTTCGTACGGATAGGCATCGGGAACAGTAGTAGAAAACCAGTTTACAGGGTAACGAGATGTATTTATTCAGGCTGCTTCGTACGGATAGGCATCGGGAACAGTAGTAGCAAACCAGTTTACAGGGTAACGAGATGCATTTATTCAGGCTGCTTCGTACGGATAGGCATCGGGAACAGTAGTAGCAAACCAGTTTACAGGGTAACGAGATGCATTTATTCAGGCTGCTTCGTACGGATAGGCATCGGGAACAGTAGTAGCAAACCAGTTTACAGGGTAACGAGATGTATTTATTCAGGCTGCTTCGTACGGATAGGCATCGGGAACAGTAGTAGCAAACCAGTTTACAGGGTAACGAGATGTATTTATTCAGGCTGCTTCGTACGGATAGGCATCGGGAACAGTAGTAGCAAACCAGTTTACAGGGTAACGAGATGTATTTATTCAGGCTGCTTCGTACGGATAGGCATCGGGAACAGTAGTAGCAAACCAGTTTACAGGGTAACGAGATGTATTTATTCAGGCTGCTTCGTACGGATAGGCATCGGGAACAGTAGTAGCAAACCAGTTTACAGGGTAACGAGATGCATTTATTCAGGCTGCTTCGTACGGATAGGCATCGGGAACAGTAGTAGCAAACCAGTTTACAGGGTAACGAGATGTATTTATTCAGGCTGCTTCGTACGGATAGGCATCGGGAACAGTAGTAGCAAACCAGTTTACAGGGTAACGAGATGTATTTATTCAGGCTGCTTCGTACGGATAGGCATCGGGAACAGTAGTAGCAAACCAGTTTACAGGGTAACGAGATGTATTTATTCAGGCTGCTTCGTACGGATAGGCATCGGGAACAGTAGTAGCAAACCAGTTTACAGGGTAACGAGATGTATTTATTCAGGCTGCTTCGTACGGATAGGCATCGGGAACAGTAGTAGCAAACCAGTTTACAGGGTAACGAGATGTATTTAATGAGGCTGCTTCGTACGGATAGGCATCGGGAACAGTAGTAGCAAACCAGTTTACAGGGTAACGAGATGTATTTATTCAGGCTGCTTCGTACGGATAGGCATCGGGAACAGTAGTAGCAAACCAGTTTACAGGGTAACGAGATGTATTTATTCAGGCTGCTTCGTACGGATAGGCATCGGGAACAGTAGTAGCAAACCAGTTTACAGGGTAACGAGATGTATTTATTCAGGCTGCTTCGTACGGATAGGCATCGGGAACAGTAGTAGCAAACCAGTTTACAGGGTAACGAGATGCATTTATTCAGGCTGCTTCGTACGGATAGGCATCGGGAACAGTAGTAGCAAACCAGTTTACAGGGTAACGAGATGCATTTATTCAGGCTGCTTCGTACGGATAGGCATCGGGAACAGTAGTAGCAAACCAGTTTACAGGGTAACGAGATGTATTTATTCAGGCTGCTTCGTACGGATAGGCATCGGGAACAGTAGTAGCAAACCAGTTTACAGGGTAACGAGATGTATTTATTCAGGCTGCTTCGTACGGATAGGCATCGGGAACAGTAGTAGCAAACCAGTTTACAGGGTAACGAGATGTATTTATTCAGGCTGCTTCGTACGGATAGGCATCGGGAACAGTAGTAGCAAACCAGTTTACAGGGTAACGAGATGTATTTATTCAGGCTGCTTCGTACGGATAGGCATCGGGAACAGTAGTAGCAAACCAGTTTACAGGGTAACGAGATGCATTTATTCAGGCTGCTTCGTACGGATAGGCATCGGGAACAGTAGTAGCAAACCAGTTTACAGGGTAACGAGATGCATTTATTCAGGCTGCTTCGTACGGATAGGCATCGGGAACAGTAGTAGCAAACCAGTTTACAGGGTAACGAGATGTATTTATTCAGGCTGCTTCGTACGGATAGGCATCGGGAACAGTAGTAGCAAACCAGTTTACAGGGTAACGAGATGTATTTATTCAGGCTGCTTCGTACGGATAGGCATCGGGAACAGTAGTAGCAAACCAGTTTACAGGGTAACGAGATGCATTTATTCAGGCTGCTTCGTACGGATAGGCATCGGGAACAGTAGTAGCAAACCAGTTTACAGGGTAACGAGATGTATTTATTCAGGCTGCTTCGTACGGATAGGCATCGGGAACAGTAGTAGCAAACCAGTTTACAGGGTAACGAGATGTATTTATTCAGGCTTGCTTCGTACGGATAGGCATCGGGAACAGTAGTAGCAAACCAGTTTACAGGGTAACGAGATGTATTTATTCAGGCTGCTTCGTACGGATAGGCATCGGGAACAGTAGTAGCAAACCAGTTTACAGGGTAACGAGATGCATTTATTCAGGCTGCTTCGTACGGATAGGCATCGGGAACAGTAGTAGCAAACCAGTTTACAGGGTAACGAGATGCATTTATTCAGGCTGCTTCGTACGGATAGGCATCGGGAACAGTAGTAGCAAACCAGTTTACAGGGTAACGAGATGTATTTATTCAGGCTGCTTCGTACGGATAGGCATCGGGAACAGTAGTAGCAAACCAGTTTACAGGGTAACGAGATGTATTTATTCAGGCTGCTTCGTACGGATAGGCATCGGGAACAGTAGTAGCAAACCAGTTTACAGGGTAACGAGATGTATTTATTCAGGCTGCTTCGTACGGATAGGCATCGGGAACAGTAGTAGCAAACCAGTTTACAGGGTAACGAGATGTATTTATTCAGGCTGCTTCGTACGGATAGGCATCGGGAACAGTAGTAGCAAACCAGTTTACAGGGTAACGAGATGCATTTATTCAGGCTGCTTCGTACGGATAGGCATCGGGAACAGTAGTAGCAAACCAGTTTACAGGGTAACGAGATGTATTTATTCAGGCTGCTTCGTACGGATAGGCATCGGGAACAGTAGTAGCAAACCAGTTTACAGGGTAACGAGATGTATTTATTCAGGCTGCTTCGTACGGATAGGCATCGGGAACAGTAGTAGCAAACCAGTTTACAGGGTAACGAGATGTATTTATTCAGGCTGCTTCGTACGGATAGGCATCGGGAACAGTAGTAGCAAACCAGTTTACAGGGTAACGAGATGTATTTATTCAGGCTGCTTCGTACGGATAGGCATCGGGAACAGTAGTAGCAAACCAGTTTACAGGGTAACGAGATGTATTTATTCAGGCTGCTTCGTACGGATAGGCATCGGGAACAGTAGTAGCAAACCAGTTTACAGGGTAACGAGATGTATTTATTCAGGCTGCTTCGTACGGATAGGCATCGGGAACAGTAGTAGCAAACCAGTTTACAGGGTAACGAGATGTATTTATTCAGGCTGCTTCGTACGGATAGGCATCGGGAACAGTAGTAGCAAACCAGTTTACAGGGTAACGAGATGCATTTATTCAGGCTGCTTCGTACGGATAGGCATCGGGAACAGTAGTAGCAAACCAGTTTACAGGGTAACGAGATGTATTTATTCAGGCTGCTTCGTACGGATAGGCATCGGGAACAGTAGTAGCAAACCAGTTTACAGGGTAACGAGATGTATTTATTCAGGCTGCTTCGTACGGATAGGCATCGGGAACAGTAGTAGCAAACCAGTTTACAGGGTAACGAGATGTATTTATTCAGGCTGCTTCGTACGGATAGGCATCGGGAACAGTAGTAGCAAACCAGTTTACAGGGTAACGAGATGTATTTATTCAGGCTGCTTCGTACGGATAGGCATCGAACAGTAGTAGCAAACCAGTTTACAGGGTAACGAGATGTATTTATTCAGGCTGCTTCGTACGGATAGGCATCGGGAACAGTAGTAGCAAACCAGTTTACAGGGTAACGAGATGTATTTATTCAGGCTGCTTCGTACGGATAGGCATCGGGAACAGTAGTAGCAAACCAGTTTACAGGGTAACGAGATGCATTTATTCAGGCTGCTTCGTACGGATAGGCATCGGGAACAGTAGTAGCAAACCAGTTTACAGGGTAACGAGATGCATTTATTCAGGCTGCTTCGTACGGATAGGCATCGGGAACAGTAGTAGCAAACCAGTTTACAGGGTAACGAGATGCATTTATTCAGGCTGCTTCGTACGGATAGGCATCGGGAACAGTAGTAGCAAACCAGTTTACAGGGTAACGAGATGTATTTATTCAGGCTGCTTCGTACGGATAGGCATCGGGAACAGTAGTAGCAAACCAGTTTACAGGGTAACGAGATGTATTTATTCAGGCTGCTTCGTACGGATAGGCCATCGGGAACAGTAGTAGCAAACCAGTTTACAGGGTAACGAGATGTATTTATTCAGGCTGCTTCGTACGGACGAGATGTATTTATTCAGGCTGCTTCGTACGGATAGGCATCGGGAACAGTAGTAGCAAACCAGTTTACAGGGTAACGAGATGTATTTATTCAGGCTGCTTCGTACGGATAGGCATCGGGAACAGTAGTAGCAAACCAGTTTACAGGGTAACGAGATGTATTTATTCAGGCTGCTTCGTACGGATAGGCATCGGGAACAGTAGTAGCAAACCAGTTTACAGGGTAACGAGATGTATTTATTCAGGCTGCTTCGTACGGATAGGCATCGGGAACAGTAGTAGCAAACCAGTTTACAGGGTAACGAGATGTCATTTATTCAGGCTGCTTCGTACGGATAGGCATCGGGAACAGTAGTAGCAAACCAGTTTACAGGGTAACGAGATGTATTTATTCAGGCTGCTTCGTACGGATAGGCATCGGGAACAGTAGTAGCAAACCAGTTTACAGGGTAACGAGATGTATTTATTCAGGCTGCTTCGTACGGATAGGCATCGAGAACAGTAGTA
>NW_024059191.1:30000-39687 GCF_016432855.1 Salvelinus namaycush | reverse complement strand
ATCAGCAACACAGGTATCTTTCACATGCTGTTGAATGAGCTGCTAGACAAAGCAGAAGAGCATTCTTGCCTTAAAGGAACATCAAAATTGAAATTCAATTATAATCTTGCTCAAAATTTTTCAATCATTATAGAACACACTTTCTCGATATTGCAGTGAGTATGGGGTCCACTCTCTCGTAATGTTAATGAATTTCACTAAATGGACAAACATCCAACACTGAACTATTGCATGCAGAGTTTTGCAATAGACTGTATTGTCAAGTACAGAAGAAAACTCCAAATAACGCATGTAGGGCAGAATTGGCCATACCCCCCTCCCCTCTTCGAATAGAAAAAAGAGCGCCAATAAATATTTTACAACCCTCTAAACAAGTGACCCTAAAACATTCCATCACAACAGCTCTACAATTTCCAGAGATGAATACCAGAGAAGAATCCCCTCATCCAGCTGTGTTCTGCATGGTTTACGAGTCTCAGGTTCACCAACCCAACACCCCCATATGAGCCTCGGGACAGACCTCAGAAATCTGGCCCAGAGCCAAATCTCACAAAACCAAAAGAAAAATATATAACCTATTGAAAGAACATCCACAAAAAATCAAAGTAAACTTCAATGCTACTTTTGGCTCTAAACGACAGTACATTGGTGGAAGACTATCTGACAACTGTGACTGATCGACAAAAATGAGGAAAACATTGACTATGTACAGACTCAGTGAGCCCGTCTTGGCTATAGATACGGTTCCTGTGCGACAGACATAACCTGCCTGCCCAGTAGAGACAGGCTAATGTGCTCCTCTGCCTCTCTCAGAGGAGAGGTAAGCAGAGGTGCTTTCCTACTACCTGTGACAAATACTCAGGGACTAAGATGTCATATTTCTGTAATAATAATAAAATTATAACCAATACCACGACTTTGCCAACATAAAAGACTGAAGCCAAAAACAATCAAATATTTATTGGTGAAAGCCAAATGTGCAGTTTTGGCAAGCCAATGGTGTTCCTCCTGCCACAACCTGAGGGACATCCAGTGAAAAATGCACAGTAATATTGATAATGCTTTCCCATTTAGCTTAGTTTTGTTTTGTCCTATTCAGACAGGTCTATGTCTTCTCAAGTCTATTGACACTGGTCTACTACTGTTGCTTTAATTTTATTGTTGTTCTGATTAATATTGTTTGTTGTGTTAAGTTTGTTGTTATGTGGTATCCCCATGTCCACTACTACGTGTTATTATTGCTGTTGGTCTCCACCATTTATTTATATATAAATATATATAGTTTGGTATATATAATACATATATATTTGATTTTTATTTTTCGATATGTATACTTTGACAATGTAAGTAATAACGAACCTACCATGTCAATAAAGTCAATTGAATTGAATTGAATTGAATTGAGAGAGAGAGAGAGAGAGATAGAGAGAGAGAGAGAGAGAGACAGAGAGAGGGGGGAGTGATACTGTAGAGTGAGAGCATGCTGAATGCAAATTAGGTTTTGATATCTGTCTCTCTCTCTCTTCCTCCCTTCCTCCACCCCTCCCTCCATCCCTCCTCCCCCGCTCTCTCCCCCACCAGGTATAGCATCGTACCAGTGTGTGTTGTCCCCGGTAACCTGGAGCTCCAGAGGGCCTGACCTCAGTAACTGTACTTCCCCCTGGGTCAGTCAGATAGCACAGAAGGTCAGTCACACACACAAACACACGGAGGGAAGGTCAGTCACACACACAAACACAAGGAGGGAAGGACATGGACACACACAAACACCAGGAGGGAAGGACATGGACACACAAACACACGGAGGGAAGGTCAGTCACACACACAAACACACGGAGGGAAGGTCAGTCACACACACCAAACACAAGAGGGAAGGACATGGTACTATCACACAACACACTGAGGCAGACATGGACACACAGGCCAACACCATAGGGAAGGTCAGTCACACAAACACAAGGAGGGAAGGTCAGTCACACACACAAACACACAGAGGGAAGGTCAGTCACACAAACACACAAGGAGGGAAGGTCAGTCACACACACAAACACACGGAGGGAAGGTCAGTCACACACACAAACACAAGGAGGGAAGGTCAGTCACACACACAAACACACGGAGGGAAGGTCAGTCACACACACAAACACAAGGAGGGAAGGACATGGACACACACAAACACAAGGAGGGAAGGACAGTCACACACACAAACACAAGGAGGGAAGGACAGTCACACACACAAACACACGGAGGGAAGGTCAGTCACACACACAAACACAAGGAGGGAAGGACATGGACACACACAAACACAAGGAGGGAAGGACAGTCACACACAGAAACACAAGGAGGGAAGGACAGTCACACACACAAACACAAGGAGGGAAGGCATAGTTACACACACGGATGGACACGTCCGCACACTCTTACTCAGGGACGCATGCATACTGTATGCACACACCCCCACATGTACAGACAGGCACGCAGAAGGACATGGACACACACCCCCACATGTAAGACGCACGCTAGAAGACATGACACACACGCACCCGCATGTACCGACAGGTCACGCAGAAGGACATGGACACACACACCACTATGGTACAGGACAGGCACGCAGAAGGACATGGACACACACCCCCACATGTACAGACAGGCACGCAGAAGGACATGGACACACACCCCCACATGTACAGACAGGCACGCAGAAGGACATGGACACACACACCCACATGTACAGACAGGCACGCAGAAGGACATGGATGGAAACACACCCACATGTACAGACAGGCACGCAGAAGGACATGGATGGAAACACCCCCACATGTACAGACAGGCAGAAGGACATGGATGGAAACACCCTCATACGCACGCGACGACATGCAGGTCATCAATGGACAGCACCACAGAACTTTAACATGACCATATGTTCCTCCCTCCTCCCCCTTTCCCCCACCCCTTCTACCCTCCTCCCCCATTCTCCCTCTGCCCTCCTCCCCCTTTCCCCTCACGCCTTCTTACCCCTCCTCACCCATCTCCCTCTGCCCTCCTCCCCGTTCCCTCCACCTTATGCCCTTCTACCTCCTCCCCCATTCGCTCTCCCTCTGCCCTCCCCCCCGTTCCCTCTACCCCTCTTCCCTCCCTCTCTTGTTCCCCCTCCTCCCTCCTCCCCCGTTCCCCTTCCCTTCTAACCCTCCTCCCCCATTCTATTCTCTTTTTACCCCTCTACCCCTCGGCCCTCCTCCCCGCGTTCCTCTAACCCCTCTGCCCTCCTCCTTGTTCCCCCTCCCTCCCGTCGTCTCCCACGGTTCTCCCCTCCCATTCACCCTCCTCCCCCATTCTCCCTCTACCGCCCATCTGCCCTCCTCCCCCGGTCCCTCTACCTCTGCCCTCCTGCCCTTGTTCCCCTCCCTCCCTCCTCCCCCGTATCCCCTACCCCTCCCTTTCTATCCCTTCTCCCCCGTTCCCCCTCTGCCCTCCTCCCTTGTTCCCCTCCCTCCCCTCCTCCCTTCTAGATAAAGAGTGGGGAGAATGCAGCTAACATCGCTGGTGAATTAGTAAACCTGACGAAGGGGCGGGTCTACGCCGGTGATGTCAGCATGTCAGTCAAACTTCTAGAGCAGCTATTGGACATCCTGGATTCTCAGCTTCAGGCCCTACGACCAGCCAACAAGGAGTCTGCTGCACGCAACTACAACAAGGTACACACACACATTACAACAAGGTACACACACACATTACAACAAGGTACACACACACATTACAACAAGTTAACACACCACCTTACATACAAGTTACTCAACACCCACCTTCCATTACAAGGTCACACCACATTACAAACAGTACACACACACACTACAACAAGGTACACACACACACACACATTACAACAAGGTACACACACACATACACTACAACAAGGTACACACACACACACACACACACAAGGTACACACACACTACAACAAGGTACACACACACATTACAACAAGGTACACACACACATACACTACAACAAGGTACACACACACATTACAACAAGGTACACACAACTCTCTCTCACACCCACACACACACTACCACCACGCGTATCACACACACACACTACAACAAGGTACACACACATACATTACAACAAGGTACACACACACATTACAACAAGGTACACACACATACACTACAACAAGGTACACACACACTATCACACTCACACCACACACACACTACAACAATGGTCACACAGCATTCACATCCACATTAACAACACCGGTTACCACACACTATACACTACAACAAGGTACACACACACCGTTACAAGCAGGTACACACACACACTATCTACCGACACACCAGGGTTTCCACACCTCACACATCACACACACACTACAACAAGGTACACACACACACACTACAACAAGGTACACACACACATACATTACAACAAGGTACACACACACATACATTACAACAAGGTACACACACACACACATTACAACAAGGTACACACACACACACACACTACAACAAGGTACACACACACACTACAAGGTACACACACACAAAACACACTACAACAAGGTACACACACACACGACCCCCACAGCTACAAGATACAAGGTACTCGCATCACCAACCACACACTACACACAATAACATCACACACACCCACACAACCACACACACACACCTACAGTGATCGCACACATGCACCTACAAACAATTGTACACAGACACACCACACACACTACAAGGTACGATACACCACACATAGTACCCAGTACACACAAACACACGTACACAGGTACACACACACACTACAACAAGGTACACACACACACACACACACACACACACACACACACACACACACACAGACTGTTGTAAGTATTTCACGGTAAGGTCTACACCTGTTGTCTTCGAGTGCATGTGACAAATAACATTTGATTTGATTTGTAGTAATTGTGTAACGTAAAGTGTGTTCCTGTCTACTTTAGTTGCAGAAGAGGGAACGCACCTGTAGAGCTTATGTCCAGGTAAACCACAACGCTCTACATATAGTATAAATTTACTATATTTACTATAGCATATTTAGTATAGTATATTTAGTATTGTATATTTATATAGTATATTTAGTATAGTATATTTAGTGTTGTATATTTAGTATTGTATATTTAGTATTGTATATTTAGTATAGTATATTTAGTATAGCATATTTAGTATAGTATATTTAGTATTGTATATTTATATAGTATATTTAGTATAGTATATTTAGTATAGTATATTTAGTGTTGAATATTTAGTATTGTATATTTAGTATTGTATATTTAGTATAGCATATGTAGTATTGTATATTTAGTATTGTATATTTTATTATAGTATTATTTCTTTATTATAGTATAGTTTAGTATAGTAATATCGACCTTTATTGTTAGCTGTTGAATATTAGTATAGTATTACTAGTATTTGTATATTTAGTATATGCATATTATAGTATAGTATATTTTAGTATGGTATAGCTTTGTATCGTATTTTTATATAGTATATGTTTAGTATTAGTATAGTTTTTAGTATTGTATATTGATGTATTATAACCTCTCGTTAGTATTGATTTACAGTAAATAGTTTATTTATATCTTATAGTCTATCATGGGTATTATTTAGTCACAGTATATTCTACGTATTGTACTTTTTTAGTATATATGCCTATTCAGCTATAGTATAATTTATTAGTACTGTATATGTTTATTTATATCGTAATTTTATTATACTATGTGTATTATGTTAGTGTTTTATATTTAGTATTGTTTATTTATTATACTAATATTAGTATTGTCTATCTTTATAGTAATAGTATCTTTAGTATGGTAGTCATTTTTGTTATGCTTATATTTATAGAGTATTGTTATGTATTGCGTATTTTTATGTAAGACTCGTTAGTATTGTTCTATTTTCAGTAGCAGTACATTTAGTATTTGTATTTTTAGTTATAGTATATTTCTTGGTGAATCATTTAGTATTGTATACTTTAGTTTATATATTTAGTATATTCATTGATGTATATTGTATATTTAGTATTGTATTTTTTTAGTATAGGTACAGTTTAGTATATGTAGTCATAGTTTAGTGTTCAGCATATTTAAATAGTATAGTCTTATGATAGCATATTTAGTAGTGTAATTTAGTATAGTAGATTTATTGAGTATTTTGCATATTTACAGTTCTAGTATCTTAGTACATGTGTACTTTCAGTATATGTATGTTTAGAATATTATATGTTACTTTATTGTATTATTTAAGTATATACGTACTCCTCTAGCTAACTGGATCATACTCTCTTAATAGTATAACTGTAGTATTAGGGTGCGTCTGTTCTCTCGGTGCTGTCCGGACAGGTGATTGGTTCATGTGATAGCTTTCCAATTATTGATAATTGCGTGTCTATACAGTACATCAGTATAGTACCGGTACATACAGTACCATCGCAAAAGTTTTAGAACACCTACTCATCTCAAGGGTTTTTCCTTTATTTTTACTATGTTTCTCATTGTAGATAATAGTGGAAGACATTCAAACTATGTAATCTAACATCATATGGAATCATGTAGTCACCAAAGAAGTAAGTATGTATATATTTGTGTCTCTGACAGGCGGTGGTTCAGGTAGTTGATAACCTGTTGGGCCCTGAAGCTCTAGTCTCCTGGGCTGATATGAGGACCCCTGACCAATCACGCTCTGCCTCGCTGCTATTGGACGCCATGGAGAAAGGAGCCTTTCTATTGGCTAACAACATCTACGAGGGGCGGTTCAGCGACAGAGCGCCCAATGTCGGTAAGTTTGGCGTGTTTGTGTGTGTGTGTGTGTGTGTGTGGTGTGTGTGTGTGTGTGTGTGTGTGGTGTTGGTGTGTGTGTTGTGTGTGTGTGTGTGGTCGGTGAGTGGGTGTGTTGTGTGTGTGGTGTGTGTGTGTGTGTGTGTGTTGTGTGTTTGTGGTTGTTGTGGTGTGTGTGTGTGTGTGTGTGTGGTCTTTAGAATCTGTTCAGTTTGAGAATGTAAACACATCCTTCTCTGTTTCTTTTCATGTGTGTGCCTGTCTCTGTGTGTGTATGTTTGCGTTGTGTGTGTGTGTGTAGATGTGTCGACTTGTCTCTGTGTGTGTGTGTGTGTGTGTCCGTTGTTGTGTGTGCCATGTCTCGCTGTGGGGTGTGTGTGTGTGTGTTGGTGTGTCTGTTGTGTTGTGTGTGTGTGTGTGTGTGGTGTGTGGTTT
Organism: Salvelinus namaycush; assembly: GCF_016432855.1. NCBI lineage: Eukaryota > Metazoa > Chordata > Actinopteri > Salmoniformes > Salmonidae > Salvelinus > Salvelinus namaycush. The sequence continues at coordinate 32,431 of NW_024059191.1, read as the reverse complement.
TTTGGTGAACGGGGTTTGGGGCGGTGTTGTGTGTGTGTGTGTTGTGTGTGTGGGTGTGCTGTGTGTGTGGTGTGTTGTGTGTGTGTGTGTGGTGTGTGTTGTGCGTTCGTGGGGTGTGTGTGTGGTGTCAACTGTGTGTGATATTTGTGCGTTCCGTGGGTGTGTGTGTGTGTGTGTGTGGTTGTGTTGTGTGGGTGCAATTTGTGCGCGTGTCGGTGTGTGTGTGTGTGTGTGTGTGTGTGTGTGTGGTTTAGGTCTGTGTGTGTGTGTGGTGTGTGTGTGTGTGTGTGTGTGTGTGTGTGTGTGTGTGTCTGTGTGTGTGTGTGTGTGTGTGTGTTGTGTGTGTGTGTGTGTTTGTGTGTTGTGTGTGTGTGTTGTTGTGGTGTGCGTGTGTGTGTGTTGTGTGTGTGTGTTGGTGTGTGTGTAGATCTGGAGGTGTATGTACTGAACACAGAGGCAGACCTACAGGACCTGACCTTCCCTCACTCCTATGACAGTGACAGTGTTCTACAGCTCTCAACTTAGCCTACTCTAACAGCATTCATGCAGCAATGGTCGTCCACATCACCACACACACCATTCACACACACCCCCCCCCCCCCCAACACACATACACACACACACACAAACACACACACACACACACACACACACACACACACACACACACAAGACACACACACAGTCACACACACACACACGAACGCCGAAAACACACACACAGACACACACACACGATATCTGTCCTCCTCTCTCCATCTCTAGGCCAGGTGTAGATAGTTCTCTCGCCTCCTCTCTCCATCTCTAGGCCAGGTGTAGATAGTTCACTCTCCTCCTCTCTCCATCTCTAGACAGGTGTGTAGATAGTTATTCTCTCCTCTCTCCATCTCTAGACCAGGTGTAAATATTCATCTCTCCTCCCTCTCTCCATCTCCTAGCCAGGTGTAGATAGTTTCTCTCTCCTCCTCCATCTCGAGGACGCTGGTGTAATAGTTCTCTCTCTCTTCTCTCTTCCATCTCTAGACCAGGTTTGGGTAGATACTGTCTCGTCTCCTCCTCTCTTCCATCTCTAGACATGTGTAGATAGTTCTGCATCTCTCTCTCCATCTCGATGCCAGGTGTAGATAGTTCTCTCTCCTCCTCTCTCCATCTCTAGGCCAGGTGTAGATAGTTCTCTCTCCTCTCTCCATCTCTAGGCCAGGTTAAGATAGTTCTCTCTCCCTCCTCTCTCTCCATCTCTAGACCAGTGTAGATGTTCTCTCTCTCTCTTCCATCTCTAGGCCGGTGTAGAAGCGTTCTCGTCTCCTCCTCTCTCCATCTCTAGACCATGTTGTAGATAGTTTCTCCTCTCCCTCCTCTCTCCAGTCTCTGACCATGTGTAGATAGTTTCTCTCTCCTGCCTCTCTCCTCTCTAAGACCAGGTGTACAATAGTTTCCGTCTCCCTCCTCTCTCCATCTCTAGACGGTGTGTAGATAGTTCCTCTCTCCTCCTCTCTCCACTCTCTAGACCATTGTAATATTCTCTCTCCTCCCTCTCTCCATCTCTAGACCCATGTGTACATAGTTTTCTCTCTCATCCTCTCTCCATCTCTAGACCATGTGTAGATATGTTCGCCTCTATCTCCTCTCGCTCCATCTCTCGACCAGGTGTAGATAGTTCTCTCCTCCTCTCTCCATCTCTAGACCAGGTGTAGATAGTTCTCTCCTCCTCTCTCATCTCCCCTATACCAGGTGTAATAGTTTTCTCTCTCCTCCTCTCTCCCATCTCCTCGCACCCGAGGTGTAGTATGTTCTCTCCTCCTCTCTCCATCTCTAGACCAGGTGTAGATAGTTCTCTCTCCTCCTCTCTCCATCTCTAGACCAGGTGTAGATAGTTCTCATCTCCTCCTCTATCCATCTCAGATCCAGGTGTAGATAGTTTTGTCTCTCCTCTCTCCATCTCTAGAACCAGGGTAGATATGTGCTCGTCTCCTCTCAGTCCATCTCTAGACCAGTGGTGTATCATAGTTCCTCTCTCCCCTCTCTCCATCCTCTAGGCCAGGTGTAAGTATCGTTTTCTCTCTCCTCCTCTCGATCCATCTCTTACGACCAGGTGTAGATAGTTATCTCTCCTCTCTCATCTCTAGACGGTGTAGATAGTTTTCTCTCTCCTCCTCTCTCAGTTCCATCTTCTAGACCAGTGTAGCTAGTTTCTCTCTCCTCTCTCCATCTCTAGGCCTTGGTGTAAGATTAGTTCTCCTCTCTCTCCTCTCTCCAGCTCTAGACTCAGGTGTAGATAGTTCTCTCTCCCTCCGCTCTCCTCTCTATACCAGGTGTACATATAGTTCTCTCTCCCTCCTCTCTCCATCTCTAGACCAGGTTGGAAGATAGTTCTCTTCTCCGCGTCTCCATCTCTAGGCCAGGTGTAGATAGTTCTCTCTCCTCCTCTCTC
>NW_024059191.1:0-25000 GCF_016432855.1 Salvelinus namaycush | reverse complement strand
CTCTGTCCTCCCTCTGTCCTCCCCTCTCCTCCCCCTCTCCTCCCTCTCCTCCCCCTCTCCTACCTCTGTCCTCCCCTCTCCTCCCCCTCTCCTCCCTTTCCTCCCCCTCTCCTCCCTCTGTCCTCCCCTCTCCTCCCCCTCTCCTCCCTCTCCTCCCCCTCTCCTCCGTCTGTCCTCCCCTCTCCTCCCCCTCTCCTCCCTCTGCTCCCCCTCTCCTCCCTCTGTCCTCCCCTCTCCTCCCCCTCTACTCCCTCTGTCCTCCCCTCTCTAGGTAGCGTGTCCAGTCTTTGCCGGTCTGCTCCATTTCTCCCTGCTCTCTGTGTTCTGTTGGTTATGCCTGGAGGCAGTGGAACTCTACTTACTGCAGGGGGAGCTCTTTGAAGGACGGACCTCTAGGAGGAAGTATTTCTATCTCTGCGGCTACTTCCTGCCAGGGGTGGTCGTGGCCGTCTCCGCCGCCATCGACTACAGGGGCTACGGCACCCGGACTGTGTAAGTGGCAGAGAGTGTGTGTGGTGGGGGGGAGGATGTGTGTGTGAGTATTGATTTGAAATCTCTGCTGTATTGTGTGTGTGTGTGTGTGTGTGTGTGTGTGTGTGTGTGTGTGTGTGTGTGTGTGTGTGTGTGTGTGTGTGTGTGTGTGTGTGTGTGTGTGTGTGTGTGTGTGTGTGTGTGTGTGTGTGTGTGTGTAGGTGTTGGCTGCAGATGGACAACTACTTCATCTGGAGCTTCCTGGGTCCTGTATCTGTCATTATAATGGTGAGACAAACACACACACTCTCACATGTGAGCACACACACACACACATGAGTTAGACCTCTCACCTCTGACCCTGTGACCCCCAGCTGAACCTGGTTGTCTTGGTGATGACTCTTCACAAGATGGTGCACAGCTCCTCCGCCCTCAAACCCGACTCCAGTCGTCACGACAACCTCAGGTGAGCCCCGCCCCCTGGCACAAATGTGACATGCATGATTGGTTGTTTGTTTTGGGCAGGGAGGGACAGAGAGGCTCATGGGAAGGGGTAGAAACAGGAAGAAGTAACAGAGGACTCAAATAATGGAAAATAAGAAGATGTGAGGCTTATATGAAACGTTATGTCAAAATAATATAACATAACATCTTCTCCTTCTGCTTCCTCCCTAACCCCCACCTCCCTCTCTCTCTCCTCCCTAACCCCCACCTCCCTCTCTCTCTCTCCTCCCTAACCCCCACCTCCCTCTCTCTCTCCCCCCTAACCCCCACCTCTCTCTCTCTCTCCCCCCTAACCCCCACCTCCCTCTCTCTCTCTCCTCCCTAACCTCCACCTCCCTCTCTCTCTCCTCCCTAACCCCCACCTCCCTCTCTCTCTATCCTCCCTAACCCCCACCTCCCTCTCTCTCTCCTCCCTAACCCCCACCTCCCTCTCTCTCTCCTCCCTAACCCCCACCTCCCTCTCTCTCTCCGCCCTAACCCCCACCTCCCTCTCTCTCTCTCCTCCCTAACCCCCACCTCCCTCTCTCTCTCTCCTCCCTAACCCCCACCTCCTTCTCTCTCTCTCCTCCCTAACCTCCACCTCCCTCTCTCTCGCTCCTCCCTAACCCCCACCTCCCTCTCTCTCTCCCCCCTAACCCCCACCTCCCTCTCTCTCTCTCCTCCCTAACCCCTACCTCCCTCTCTCTCTCCCCCCTAACCCCCACCTCCCTCTCTCTCTCTCCTCCCTAACCCCCACCTCCCTCTCTCTCTCCTCCCTAACCCCCACCTCCCTCTCTCTCTCCTCCCTAACCCCCACCTCCCTCTCTCTCTCCGCCCTAACCCCCACCTCCCTCTCTCTCTCTCCTCCCTAACCCCCACCTCCCTCTCTCTCTCTCCTCCCTAACCCCCACCTCCTTCTCTCTCTCTCCTCCCTAACCTCCACCTCCCTCTCTCTCGCTCCTCCCTAACCCCCACCTCCCTCTCTCTCTCCCCCCTAACCCCCACCTCCCTCTCTCTCTCTCCTCCCTAACCCCCACCTCCCTCTCTCTCTCCCCCCTAACCCCCACCTCCCTCTCTCTCTCTCCTCCCTAACCCCCACCTCCCTCTCTCTCTCTCCTCCCTAACCCCCACCTCCCTCTCTCTCTGCCCCCTAACCCCCACCTCCCTCTCTCTCTCTCCTCCCTAACCCCCACCTCCCTCTCTCTCTCCTCCCTAACCCCCACCTCCCTCTCTCTCTCCTCCCTAACCCCCAACTCCCTCTCTCTCTCCTCCCTAACCCCCACCTGCCTCTCTCTCTCCTCCCTAACCCCCACCTCCCTCTCTCTCTCTCCTCCCTAACCCCCACCTCCCTCTCTCTCTCCTCCCTAACCCCCCCTCCCCCTCTCTCGCTCCTCCCTAACCCCCACCTCCCTCTCTCTCTGCCCCCTAACCCCCACCTCCCTCTCTCTCTCTCCTCCCTAACCCCCACCTCCCTCTCTCTCTCCTCCCTAACCCCCACCTCCCTCTCTGTCTCCTCCCTAACCCCCACCTCCCTCTCTCTCGCTCCCCCCTAACCCCCACCTCCCTCTCTCTCTCCTCCCTAACCCCCACATCCCTCTCTCTCTCCCCCCTAACCCCCACCTCCCTCTCTCTCTCTCCTCCCTAACCCCCACCTCCCTCTCTCTCGCTCCTCCTTAACCCCACCTCCCTCTCTCTCTCTCCTCCCTAACCCCCATCTCCCTCTCTCTCTCTCCTCCCTAACCCCCACCTCCCTCTCTCTCTCCTCCCTAACCCCCACCTCCCTCTCTATCGCTCCTCCCTATCCCCCACCTCCCTCTCTCTCCTCCCTAACCCCCACCTTCTCTCTCTCTCTCTCTCCCTCCTCCCTAACCCCCACCCCTCTCTCCTCCCTGCCTCTATACCTCTCCCCATCTCCCTCTCCTCCCTCTCCTCTCTTCCTCCCCCTCCCTCTCCTCTCTTCCTCCCTCCTCGCTCCCTCTCCTCTCTTTCTCCCTCTCTACAGAGCGTGGACTGTGGGTTCACTCACCCTCCTCTTCCTCCTGGTGGTGACCTGGTCTCTGGGGCTTGTCTTCCTCTCATCTCCCTCTCTCCTCCTCTCCTACCTCTTCTCCTCCCTTAACACGGCCCAGGCTCTGCTCATCACAATACTGTACTGTACACTCACTAGGAAGGTAGGTGGCGTCTCAATACTGTTCTGTACACTTACTAGGAAGGTAGGTGGGGTCTCAATACTGTTCTGTACACTCACTAGGAATGTAGGAGGGGTCTCAATACTGTCCTGTACACTCACTGGGAAGGTAGGTGGGGTCTCAATACTGTATGTACACTCACTAGGATGGTAGGTGGGGTCTCAATACTGTTCTGTACACTCACTAGGAAGGTAGGTGGGGTCTCAATACTGTTCTGTACACTCACTAGGAATGTAGGTGGGGTCTCAGTACTGTTCTGTACACTCACTAGGAAGGTAGGTGGGGTCTCAATACTGTTCTGTACACTCACTAGGAAGGTAGGTGAGGTCTCAGTACTGTTCTGTACACTCACTAGGAATGTATGTGGGGTCTCAGTACTGTACTGTACACTCACTAGGAAGGTAGGTGGGGTCTCAATACTGTCCTGTACACTCACTAGGAATGTAGGTGGGGTCTCAGTACTGTTCTGTACACTCACTAGGAAGGTAGGTGGGGTCTCAATACTGTTCTGTACACTCACTAGGAAGGTAGGTGGGGTCTCAGTACTGTTCTGTACACTCACTAGGAAGGTAGGTGGGGTCTCAGTACTGTACTGTACACTCACTAGGAAGGTAGGTGGGGTCTCAATACTGTTCTGTACACTCACTAGGAATGTAGGTGGGGTCTCAGTACTGTTCTGTACACTCACTAGGAAGGTAGGTGGGGTCTCAGTACTGTACTGTACACTCACTAGGAAGGTAGGTGGGGTCTCAATACTGTTCTGTACACTCACTAGGAAAGTAGGTGGGGTCTCAATACTGTTCTGTACACTCACTAGGAAAGTAGGTGGGGTCTCAGTACTGTGACTCACCAGGAAGAGGTGGGGTCTCAGTACTGTTACTCACCAGGAAGAGATGGGGTCTCAGTACTGTGACTCACCAGGAAGAGATGGGGTCTCAGTACTGTGACTCACCAGGAAGAGGTGGAGTCTCAATACTGTCTCTCACCAGGAAGAGGTGGGGTCTCAGTACTGTGACTCATCGGGAAGAGGTGGGGTCTCAGTACTGTTACTCACCAGGAAGAGGTGGGGTCTCAGTACTGTGACTCACCAGGAAGAGGTGGGGTCTCAGTACTGTGACTCACCAGGAAGAGGTGGGGTCTCAATACTGTGACTCACCAGGAAGAGATGGGGCTGATCATGTATTGTATTATATTTGCTGTGTTTCAGTATATATGGTGTCTTCATGTTTGTCCAGGGCCATAAGGACTATGGGAAGTGTGTGCGTCACTCTCAGTGCTGTGACTGTTCCTCCACCACCAGTTCACCTGGCTCTGTGAAGGGCGCCGCCCTACGGGCCAACAGCCGCTACTGCAGTACCAACCAGGCACGCAGGGCTACTGCTAACAGACAGGTACACACACACACACACACACACACACAACGGCACGCAGGGCTACTGCTAACAGACAGGTACACACACACACACACACACACAACGGCACGCAGGCCTGCTGCTAACAGACAGGTACACACACACACAGTGACTTCCTGATTAAATCCTTGAGTGTGTTGTAAACCAAGTGTGTGTGTGTGTGTGTGTGTGTGTGTGTGTGTGTGTGTGTGTGTGTGTGTGTGTGTGTGTGTGTGTGTGTGTGTGTGTGGTGTGTGTGTGTGTGTGTGTGTGTGTGGTGTGTGTGTGTGTGTGTGTGTGTGTGTGTGTGTGTGTGTGTGTGTGTGTGTGTGTGTGTGTGTGTGTGTGTGTGTGTGTGTGTGTGTGTGTGTGTGTGTGTGTTGCAGAGTCGCATTAGGAGGATGTGGAACGATACAGTGCGTAGACAGACTGAGTCTTCCTTCATAGCTGCTGATGTCAACAACACACCTACACTCAACAGAGGTCAGTCCTCTCCTCTAGTCCTCTCCTCTAGTCCTCTCCTCTAGTCCTCTCCTCCTCTCCTCTAGCACTCTCCTCCTTCTCCTCCTCCTCTCCTCTAGTCTTCTCCTTTAGTCCTCTCCTCTAGTCCTCTCCTCTAGCCCTCTCCTCTAGTCTTCTCCTTTAGTCCTCTCCTCTAGTCCTCTCCTCTAGCCCTCTCCTCTAGTCCTCTCCTCTAGTCCTCTCCTCTAGCACTCTCCTCCTTCTCATCCTCCTCCTCCAGTCCTCTCCTCCTTCTCCTCCTCCTCTCCTCTAGCCCTCTCCTCCTTCTCATCCTCCTCTCCTCTAGTCCTCTCCTCCTTCTCATCCTCCTCCTCTAGTCCTCTCCTCTAGTCCTCTAGTCCTCACCTCCTTCTCAGCCTCCTCTCCTCTAGTCCTCTCCTCTAGTCCTCTCCTCTAGTCCTCTCCTCTAGTCATCTCCTCCTTCTCATCCTCTAGCCCTCTCCTCTAGCCCTCTCCTCTAGTCCTCTCCTCTAGTCTTCTCCTCTAGTCCTCTCCTCTAGCCCTCGCCTCCTTCTCATCCTCCTCTCCTCTATCCCTCTCCTCCTCTCCTCTAGTCCTCTCCTCCTCCACATCCTCCTCTCCTCTAGTCCTCTCCGCTAGTCGTCTCCTCTAGTCCTCTCCTCTAGTCCTCTCCTCTAGTCCTCTCCTCTAGTCCTCTCCTCTAGTCTTCTCCTCTAGTCCTCTCCTCTAGTCCTCACCTCTAGTCCTCTCCTCTAGTCTTCTCCTCTAGTCCTCTCCTCTAGTCCTCACCTCTAGTCCTCTCCTCCTTCTATCTTCCTCATCCCCTTTTCCTCTGGTTCTCTCCTCTTTCCTCTCCTCTATACCTCTCCTCTAGTCCTCTCCTCTGGTTCTCTCCTTTTTCCTCTCCCATTTTGTGTTCTCTTCATTTAGTGTCTTTCCTTTTTCTTTTTTCCTTAACTCTCCTCTCCCCCCTCTCTCCTCCTCTCTCCCTCTCCCTCTCTCCTTCTCTCTAGCTGGCCTGGGTAACCATTTCCTGACTAACCCAGTGTTACAGACTCACCCTAGAGTCTCTCCTTATGACAGCCTACTGGCTCAGGGCTACAGCCAGCCCTCCCCTGGCCTCTTCACCTCTACTGGTACATCTATCTATCTGTATATCTATCTGTATATCTATCTGTATATCTATCTATCTATCTATCTATCTATCTATCTATCTATCTATCTATCTATCTATCTATCTATCTATCTATCTATCTATCTATCTATCTATCTATCTATCTATCTATCTATCTATCTATCTATCTATCTGTCTGTCTGTCTGTCTGTCTGTCTGTCTGTCTGTCTGTCTGTCTGTCTGTCTGTCTGTCTGTCTGTCTGTCTGACGTTCTCTCTCTCTGTCTCTCTCTCGCTTTGTCTCTCTCTCTATCTCACTACCTGTCTGTCTGTCTGTCTGTTTGTCTGTCTGTCTGTCTGTCTGTCTGTCTGTCTGTCTGTCTGTCTGTCTGTCTGTCTGTCTGTCTGTCTGTCTGTCTGTCTGTCTCTTTGTCTCTCTCTCTATCTCACTACCTGTCTGTCTGTCTGTCTGTCTGTCTGTCTGTCTGTCTGTCTGTCTGTCTGTCTGTCTGTCTGTCTGTCTGTCTGCCTGTCTGCCTGTCTGTCTGTCTGTCTGTCTGTCTGTCTGTCTGTCTGTCTGTCTGTCTCTCTCTATCTCACTACCTGTCTGTCTGTCTGTCTGTCTGTCTGTCTGTCTGTCTGTCTGTCTGTCTGTCTGTCTGTCTGTCTGTCTGTCTGTCTGTCTGTCTGTCTGTCTGTCTGTCTGTCTGTCTGTCTGTCTGTCTGTCTCTCCTCTCTTTCTCTGCCTTATTCTTATTTTCTGTTCAGTCTGCATGTTTACGTTATTAAAAAGTCAGTCTGTTGTCTGTCAGTCTGTCTCTGACTGTCAGTTTTTCCTTTCCTGTCCTGGCCTGTCCTGACCTGTCCTGGCCTGTCCTGTCCTGTCCTGACCTACAGGGACCTTCAGAGACATACAGAGTACGCCCTCCTCCTTTACCTCCTGTTGTATCAGTCTGTCTGTTGTATTTACAGATATAATATCATATATATGTGTTGGTTGTATCAGTCTGTCTGTAGTATTTACAGATATAATATCATATATATGTGTGTTTGTATCAGTCTGTCTGTTGTATTTACAGATATAATATCATATATATGTGTTGTTTGTATCAGTCTGTCTGTTGTATTTTCAGATATAATATCATATATATGTGTGTTTGTATCAGTCTGTCTGTTGTATTTTCAGATGTAATATCATATATATGTGTGTTTGTATCAGTCTGTCTGTTGTATTTCCAGATATAATATCATATATATGTGTGTTTGTATCAGTCTGTCTGTTGTATTTCCAGATATAATATCATATATATGTGTGTTTGTATCAGTCTGTCTGTTGTATTTCCAGATATAATATCATATATATGTGTTGTTTGTATCAGTCTGTATGTTGTATTTACAGATATAATATCATATATATGTGTTGGTTATATCAGTTGGCAATTAACTTTATACATAAAAAAAGAGGTAAAAAAATATGATCAGCCTAAATATATGGACTCTGGATAATCAATAAGTGTACGTCTCTCTCTCTCCACCAGAGGGCAGTTGTCTAACTGTGTACTTCTCTCTCTGCCATGTCTCCCCCTCCTCCTCCTCCCCCCCGGCCACCAGAAGGTGACGTCCTGTCTCAGAGCCAGGAGATGGACAGTGTTTGTCTGAACGGCGGCTACAGCACCAACAGCTTCACCCTGCAGGGTCTGGGTGGGGGTGGTGGGGGGCCTCGGTCCGGGGTGGGTGGCAGCATAGACCTCCTCAGGGAGGGAGGAGGAGGGGGGGAGGACGCCTCCCCCGCCCCCCTCACCCCCCACGCCGCCGTGGGGCTGGAGGTGGAGCCTCACGGAGGCGGAATGCGGAGGAACCTATCGGACGCGGCGGTCCTGGAGAACATGATCATCTCAGAGCTGGTTCAGAGCAACTTGAGGCCGGCTGCAGCCGCCGCTACTGCAGCCGCGGAGCGCTACGGCAGCCTGGCACGCCCCCTGGACCGACTGACACGCCCACAGCCCTCCACCCACGAGAGTTGGACGGTAGCTCGCGTGTCGACGCACACACATGACCAAGAGCCGACGCACGCGCACACGCGCCAGGACGTCTGGACACACACACCTCGTCCGCTGCAGGACGTGCCGACACACACACCTCGTCCGCTGCAGGACGTGCCGACACACACACCTCGTCCGCTGCAGGATGTGCCGACACACACACCTCGTCCGCAGCAGGACGTGCCGACACACACACGCCAGGAGGAGAGCATCAGGAGCCAACTGCAGCTCGGGGGCGGGACCCTCTCCCGTAGACTCCTCCTCCAGGACAGACAGACACGCCCCCAGGAGGCGTCGCTGCAGACGCAGACCACACGCCCACATTCCACGTTGTCGCGGCAACAGCAGCAGGGCGGAGGCGGAACGCTGTCCCGTCACCGCAGCGAGGGTGTTGAGCCGGGTGGCGCGGGGGGTTCGGAGCGGGAGAGGGACCGTTACCGGGATAGGCCGCTTCCTCCTCCCCCTCCTCCTCCCCCTCTGGAGACAGAACCCCTGTATAAAGCCCTGGAGGAACCTCTTCTCTATGACCCCAGGGATGGAGGGGTGGAGGGGTGGAAAGAGAGAGGGGTGGAGGGTTGGAAAGAGAGAGGGGTGGAGGGGTGGAAAGAGAGAGGGGTGGAGAGAGGGGTGGAGGGTTGGAAAGAGAGAGGGGTGGAGAGAGGGGTGGAGGGTTGGAAAGAGAGAGGGGTGGAGGGGTGGAAGGAGAGAGGGGTGGAGGGGTGGAAGGAGAGAGGGGTGGAGAGAGGGAAAGAGAATTCTCTTCTCTATGACCAGAGAAATGGAGGGATGGAGGGGTGGAAGGAGAGAGGGATGGAGAGAGGGAAAGAGAATTCTCTTCTCTATGACCAGAGAAATGGAGGGATGGAGGGGTGGAAGGAGAGAGAGAAGGAGGAGCAGTTACTCAATGACCAAAGAGATGGAGGGATAGAGGGGTGGAACAGAGGGAAGGAGAGGAGGATGGAGGAAGGGAGCACTCAGTCCGTCCGTTACCTTAGCGACCCGGACGACCCTGACAGCTATGACCCCGTGACCCCTGACCTTGACCCTGACTCCTCCCCCATCTACACCCAGGATTCTAACCCCTCCCCCGTCTTCACCCACAACCGAAACGCACCCCTTGATATATACACCCCAAATGTCTACACTACAAACTCACCTCCTGATACCTACACCCGAAATTCACCCCCAAATATTTACACCCGAAATTCACCACCAAGTATATACACCCGAAACGACCCCCTCCCAAATGTCTACACCCGAAATTCTCCCCCGAACATCTACACTCGAAGCGACTCCCCCCAGCTCTACACCCGAAACTCGCCCCCGCCACCACGATTCTACACCCGTGAATCTCCGCCCCTACTCCTGTCGTCCTATCCTGACAGCAGCCCCGAAGGTCAACCAGAGGTTAGCCCCACCCCTCGACCCCACCGACCCCCTCTGGAAGTCCCCTACAGCCTGGGACGACCCCCTCTGGGCCCCAGGCCTAATCACATGCAGACTTTCTACCAGCCCCCACCCCTCACACCCCTCACGGCTAATGGGGAGTTGGTATACACGGAGCCCGCCAACGAGGACGATGAAGGACAGATGCAACGGGTGACGAGCCTGTGACTAGGGCGGTGGTGATCAGGAGGAGGAGGAGGAGGAGGAGGAAGAAGAAGACAATTGTTGCAGTCATGATATTAATGATCATAATCATTGATAAAGACAATTATAATGGTGATGGATTTTGCTGGCTATTGTTAAATTGATGATGGGGATGATAATGATGATGAAGATGATTATGGTGATGATGGTGATGATGATGACGATGGTGATGATGATGATGATAGTGATTATGGTGATTATGATGATGATGATAGTGATTATGGTGATGATGATGGTGATGACGATGGTGATGATGATAGTGATTATGGTGATGATGATGGTGATGATGATGATGATAGTGATTATGGTGATGATGATGACGATGGTGATGATGATAGTGATTATGGTGATGATGATGGTGATGATGATAGTGATTATGGTGATGATGATGGTGATGATGATAGTGATTATGCTGATGATGATGGTGATGATGATAGTGATTATGGTGATGATGGTGATGATAATGATGATGATAGTGATTATGGTGATGATGATGGTGATGATGATAGTGATTATGGTGATGATGGTGATGATAATGATGATGATGGTGATGATAATGTTGATGATGATAATGATAGTGATTATGGTGATGATAATGATGATGATGATAGTGATGATGATGGTGATGGTGGTAATGATGATGACGATGGTTATGGTATTGATGATGACGATGGTGATGGTGATGATGGTAATGATGATGACGATGGTTATGGTATTGATGATGACGATGGTGATGGTGATGATGGTAATGATGATGGTGATGGTGATGATGATGATCACCTCATGACACCTGAAATGATGATGAAGGCTCCTCCCTGTCTCTTATCTCTTGGTCATCACAAGCTGGTCTCCTTCTCATGTTCTGTTTTAATACGTGATCCATTTTCACCTCTCTTTTTCTTTTCTCTCCCCATCCCTCTCTTTTACCCCTGTGTGTCTTTCCTCTCATTGGTGTTAAATCATTTGGAACCAGTTGTTTAACCAGTTGTTTAACTGCGGTCGAAAAATGAACTTTCCCCAAATGTCTAAGACATCCAGGAATCCCGTTTGGCAGATTTCTGGAATCCGGACGGAATAGAATCCGGCCTGAGCAGCAAATCCTGAATTCTACAACTGGGATTTTCTGGATAACTTTGGAAAGTTACTGGAATTTTTCAACCGTAATCCATTTACAGAGTTTATTATAATCGATTGGTTTGTTGATTGATCGATTGGTTGATGATCAATTGGTTGGTTGATCGATTGGTTGGTTGATTGATCGATTGGTTGGTTGGTTGATCAATTGGTTGTTTGGTTGATTGATCGATTGGTTGGTTGGTTGATCAATTGGTTGGTTGATTGATCGATTGGTTGGTTGGTTGGTTGGTTGATTGATCGATTGTTTGGTTGATTGATCGATTGTTTGGTTGGTTGATCGATTGGTTGGTTGGTTGGATGGTTGATTGATCGATTGTTTGGTTGGTTGATCGATTGATTGATCAATTGGTTGGTTGATTGATCGATTGGTTGATCAATTGGTTGGTTGATTGGTTGGTTGATTGATCGATTGGTTGGTTGATTAATCAAAAGATTGATTGACTAGTTGTTTCTCACCCTCAATAGGGAGTGCATCTCAAATGGTACCCTATCTAGTGCACTACTTTAGACCAGAGCCCTATTCCCTATATAGTGCACTACTTTAGACCAGAGCCCTATTCCCTATATAGTGCACTACTTTAGACCAGAGCCCTATTCTCTATATAGTGCACTACATTAGACCAGAGCCCTATTCTCTATATAGTGCACTACATTAGACCAGAGCCCTATTCTCTATATAGTGCACTACATTAGACCAGAGCTCTATTCCCTATCTAGTGCACTACATTAGACCAGAGCCCTATTCTCTATATAGTGCACTACATTAGACCAGAGCTCTATTCCCTATCTAGTGCACTACATTAGACCAGTGCACTACATAGTAAATAGGGTGCCATTTGGGACACTAATGTCAGAGGAGAACTTCTGTTGCCAAAAATGTTTTCAAAGAAATGTGCATGAATTTATATAGGCTTTGAGAGACTATTAGAAGAGTTTGGAAGGTGTGTGTGTGTGTCTCTGTGTGTGTCTGTGTGTGTGGGGGGGGGGGGGGGGGGGGGGGTGTCTGTGTGTTTGTAGGTGTGAGTGTGAGTGAGTGTGTGTGTTTGTAGGTGTGTGTTTGTGTGTGTAGGTGTGTGTGCGTGTGTGTGTGCGTGAGTGTGTGTGTGTGTGACTACCACAGCCCTTGTACAAATTAACAGTTGTAGATTTTCCCCAAACAAAGAGGTGGGAACATAACCCACACCTCTGCCCTTCCCCTTCCCAGTGCTCCAACCAATCCCGTCTCTCCTAGAGATCTGGAACGTTCCCAGACTCCGCCCCAGGCCCCTCCCCTCTACAGACTGTCGGGCGACGGAACACGTTGTTGCCTTCCTTCTACGTTGTCACGGCAACAGAACAATGAGCTCGGAACTCTATAGAATGGAGGTGATTCTAACCCGGAACTCTCCTACTGTAAACAATACCTACATAATGAGGATGATCGCCCATTGTACATAGATCCACCTGTGCTCTGACTTGTCTTGTATTGCTACTGAAGTTAACCCCAGTTAAACTGTGTAACCAAACCTTTGCCGGTGTACCTTACTGTCGTACGTGTCTTTCTTGTACTCTCATTGCTGTCGTCTCTTCTTACTAGCACCGCTTCTGCTGCTGAGGGCTTCTCTACTGAGGAGAGTTTTCACATGTGATGACTGTGATCTGTGGTTGTTTTATCTAGCTTAGTTGAATGCCCTGACTGTAAGTCTCTCTGGATAAGAGAGTCTGCTAAATGACCAAAATGTAAAGAACCAGACAGGACACACCGGTTAAAAAGTCAACATAGTAGTTCATAGTTAGTGGTTATCCTAGTTACAGACTGTACAGTAGAGTCACACACACACACACACACACACACACACATAGTATAACACATTACATCACATCACATCACATTACAATGGAGTGCATTTTGACACGATTGAAATTAAACGTTCACATTCATTTCAGTTACATTCGCTGGTTTTATGTACAATCGTATTAACATAACTATAGTTACATCTTATTAAATATAATTATATAACTTGTAGAGAAAAACACAGGAGGCTGTTGGGGAGGACGGCTCATAATGTCTGAATAGTATGACTTGTAGAGGAAAACACAGGAGGCTGTTGGGGAGGACGGCTCATAATGTCTGAATAGTATGACTTGTAGAGGAAAACACAGGAGGCTGTTGGGGAGGACGGCTCATAATGTCTGAATAGTATGACTTGTAGAGGAAAACACAGGAGGCTGTTGGGGAGGACGGCTCATAATGTCTGGTGCCACCAGCCGCAAGGTGCCGCATGTGGCGTGGTACAAAATACTATATGTACCGTGGCTGTGTAATTGGTGAATAATTTGGATATATGTAGTAGAAAATACTAATAGTACCGTGTTAGTGGTGATATATAAATACTATATGTACCGTGGCTGTGTAATTGGTGAATAATTCGGATATATGTAGTAGAAAATACTAATAGTACCGTGTTAGTGGTGATATATAAATACTATATGTACCGTGTTAGTGGGGATATATAAATACTATATGTACAAAGAATTAAAAAAATAATTGTAAGGATAATTAGCAGCTTTAGCTAGAAGAGCCACACTCAGGTCGGGATTCAGTCCCATGGTGCTTTGTCAACAACGCACCATTTAAACATTTCCCATTGAACCCACATATGCAGCGGTGAATGTCGTCTCCCCCGAAAGGTGCGGACATTGCCTATGAATGACGTTAATGGCATTGTTGACAAAGCACAATCAGATTGAATCCCGGACTAACATAATAATCTGGTTTAATATAGGTGGACTTTAATTAAAGAGGCAATCCGTGATTCAAAAGAACAACAAAGCGTTCTCCGTTATCATTCGTTAAGAAGTTAAAAAACAGATGTGGACCTACCAATCCCAGATCAGCCCTTGAAAAGTGGATTATTTACATACATAGTTTGTGAGGCACTAATATGGATTTACATAATCCATTAGCAGGCACTTTTTACCCAAATCAACTTTCAGTCAGTCATGTACACATTTTACATATGGGGAGGCCCCGGGATTCAAACCTACAATCATGGTCTTGCAAATGCCATGCTCTACCAACTGAGCTACAGAGGACAGGTTCTACCAACTGAGCTACAGAGGACAGGTTCTACCAACTGAGCTACAGAGGACAGGTTCTACCAACTGAGCTACAGAGGACAGGTTCTCCCACTATCCCCCCCTCTCTCTCTCTTTCCCTATCTCTCTCCCTCTTTTTTTATCCTGTCTCCCTTTCTGTCTCTTAATCTCTCTATCTCCATATCTCTCTCTCTCACAGAATAGTGAGGTAAGTGACTTCACAGGACTTGTTCTGAAACACTTCACTAACACAGAAACACACACAGACCTATCCCCTAACAAACGGTGTGGTGACAGGGCATTGTCCAGGCTAGGAGAGAGGGTAGAGTTGTAGTCTTTAAACATGGAGGAGACGTGGTGACGGGGGTTGTCCAGGCTAGGAGAGAGGGTAGAGTTGTAGTCTTTAAACATGGAGGAGGTGTGGTGACGGGGGTTGTCCAGGCTAGGAGAGAGGGTAGAGTTGTATTCTTTAAACATGGAGGAGACGTGGTGACGGGGGTTGTCCAGGCTAGGAGAGAGGGTAGAGTTGTAGTCTTTACACATGGAGGAGACGTGGTGACGGGGGGTTGTCCAGGCTAGGAGAGAGGGTAGAGTTGTAGTCTTTAAACATGGAGGAGACGTGGTGACGGGGGGTTGTCCAGGCTAGGAGAGAGGGTAGAGTTGTAGTCTTTAAACATGGAGGAGACGTGGTGACGGGGGTTGTCCAGGCTAGGAGAGAGGGTAGAGTTGTAGTCTTTAAACATGGAGGAGGTGTGGTGACGGGGGTTGTCCAGGCTAGGAGAGAGGGTAGAGTTGTAGTCTTTAAACATGGAGGAGACGTGGTGACAGGGGCATTGTCCAGGCTAGGAGAGAGGGTAGAGTTGTAGTCTTTAAACATGGAGGAGACGTGGTGACGGGGGTTGTCCAGGCTAGGAGAGAGGGTAGAGTTGTAGTCTTTACACATGGAGGAGACGTGGTGACGGGGGGTTGTCCAGGCTAGGAGAGAAGGTAGAGTTGTAGTCTTTAAACATGGAGGAGACGTGGAAGGCCTGGAGGACAGAGAGAAACACACTGGTTATACACACTTAGGATAACACACTGATACATACACACACCTACATACACACACACACACACCTACATACACACACACACACAGCAACTCACCACCCAGTAGGCGGTCAAGGCTCCCTGTATATAGCCAGTGATGACATCAGAGGGATGATGTCGATAGTCAGATATTCTAGTCAGGCCTGCGAAGAGATTACAGTTTAGAAACGTATCTGTTAAACATTTTGAATTGTCACTCATGAACATGTACAGCATTTAACGTGAACACAATCTCCGCGAGCGTCAGGAAGACGTGCCTTTAAAAGGCACATTGTTGACAGTACAGTGTGCTTGTCGACAACGCATCTGGAATTGAATCCCGGCCTTAATCTGGGAAAGCGGCCCTACGTCATTATCAGTTGGGGAGTCGTCCCACGACAAGTAAATCATTAGTATATTTTCAGAGTAGCTTCCCCCCCATCACTGATCATTAACAATACACCTGTAAGTACCTGTATACACAGCTAGCAGAACCAGGAAGAACTGTATGAGGGGTCTGAGTAACCTGGCCCCTCGCCAACACCACCTGGCTTGGAGGTAGAACTGAAGGGAGGGAGGGAGGGAGGGAGGGAGGGAGGGAGGGAGGGAGGGAGGGAGGGAGGGAGGGAGGGGGAAAAATGGTGATTACTACACATGTACTATTTGTACATATAGTATTATACTAAATTATACTGAAATATACCGAATTATACTATGTAATACTATATTATACCACATTATACAGACTTATACTGTATTACACAGTTTATACAGAATTATACAGTATTATACTGTATTTATCTTCAAAGATGCAGCACAGTTCTGACTCTACTCTCTCTATGGCCCTGCCCTCACAAAATAGAGGAGTGTAGTACAGAGAGACAGAGAGGTCAAACCCCTCCCCTGCCAGAGGGGAACAAAGACATCTCTGTCTGCCCTACTTCTTCTTTCTTTCAATCCCTCTTTTCTTTCTCTCCCTTTCAGCTCCTCTCTTTTCTCTCTTTCTGCTTCCAGACCCACTGGGAGGATGGTTCACAGTGTGTGTGTGTGTGTGTGTGTGTGTGTGTGTGTGTGTGTGTGTGTGTGTGTGTGTGTGTGTGTGTGTGTGTGTGTGTGTGTGTGTGTGTGTGTGTGTGTGTGTGTGTGTGTGTGCAATCCCTTTATGCATCTGATGACATTTCTCAAACTGTGGTTATGTAAGAGCAGCTAATTCACTTAGCTTATGTCCCAAATGACACCATATTCCCTATATAGTGTACTATTTTAACCAGGGCCCATAGGTCTCTGCACTCTTAGAAGAAAAGGTTCCAAAAGGGTTCTTCGGCTGTCCCCATGGGAGAACCCTTTTTGGTTCCATGTAAGAACCCTCTGTAGAAAGGGTTCTACATGGAACCAATGGAGTTCTATCTGCAACCAAAAAGGGTTCTTCAAAGTAGGAGATACTTACTGCTAAATACAGCATGGTGTACATTGCAAACGAAGCATGACCAGAGAAGAAGGATTTCCTGAAAATAAAATACAAAACAAATGCTTACTACACACACACACACACACACCTGCCCTCACCCCCCAACACACACACACACCTGCCCACACCACCCAACACACACACCTGCCCACACCACCCAACACACACACACACCTGCCCACACCACCCAACACACACACACACACCTGCCCACACCACCCAACACACACACACACCTGCCCACACCACCCAACACACACACACACATCTGCCCTCACCCCCCCACACACACACACACACATCTGCCCTCACCCCCCCAACACACACACACACACCTGCCCCCCCCTTCACACACACCTGCCCTCACCCCCCCCCCCCCTCCACACACACACACACCTGCCCTCACCCCCCAACACACACACACACCTGCCCACACCACCCAACACACACACACACCTGGCCTCCTCCTCCAATCGGTGGTCTGTCTGTCTGCAGGTTACCGTGGAGACGTAGGTTCCGGGGGTGCAGTTGAGCGAGGCATACGAGACGCCGCACACAGACAGGAAGTGAGGTCGCAGCCGCCCCACGCTCAGCTTGGCCATGTTGGTCAGGGATTGGCCGACGCAGCAGCCGAACAGGAAGGAACCTAATTCCTTACAGAAATAAAATACAGAAATACAGAAATAAATATATAGCCGAACAGGAAGGAACCCAACTTCTTATATGTGCAACAAATAACAATGAAACTGTGTGTAACACTTGTTGATAATGTTTATGACTGCATATGACAGTTTATCTTATGTTATTAAAAGTTGATGAATGCAGACGGGAGATTGCCGTACCTTATACAGGCATGAGACGTAGAGGTTCCTGACGAAGGCTTTGGAGCTGACCCCTCGGTAATGCACCCGGTAACACTCCCCTAAAGCTATCTGGAGGGAGGTGAGCAATAGGGATTGTTTGATTATTAGTCTGGTGACAAACACGAGAGGAGAACTGAACTGACAATCGCGAGATTGCATTATTAGTAGTAGTATTAGTATTAGTATTAGTAGTAGTATTACTATTAGTAATATTAGTAGTAGTATTATTATTAGTATTATTAGTAGACATATTGTTATTAGTAGTATTGCTATTAGTAGTATTAGTAGTAGTATCATTGGTAGTAGTGGTATTATTAGTAGTATTATCAGTTGTAGAATCATTAGTGACAGTGGTATTATTAGTAGTATTATTATTGGTAGTATTACTATTAGCAGGAGTATTAGTAGTAGTATTATTGGTGGTATTATTAGTAGTATCATTAGTTGTATTATTGGCAGTATTATTGGTAGTGGTAGTACCATAATTAGTAGTATTAGAAGTAGCAGTATTATTATTAGCAGTAGTGGTATTATTAGTAGTATTAGAAGTAGCAGTATTATTATTAGCAATAGTGGTATTATTAGTAGTATTAGAAGTAGCAGTATTATTATTAGCAGTAGTGGTATTACAAGAAGTAGTAGTAGTAGTATTAGTATTATTAGTGATCGTATTAATAGTATTAGTAGTAGTATTAGTATTGTATAGTATTGGTAGTATTACTATTTGTGGTAGTATTAGTATTAGTAGTAGTAGTAGTAGTAGTAGTAGTAGTAGTATTATCAGTAGTATTATTATTAGCGGTAGTGGTATTGTTAGTAGTATTATCAGTAGTAGTAGTAATATTAGTAGTATTATTAGTAGTGGTATTTCTTATTATTAGTAATATTATTAGTGGCAGTGGTATTATTAGTAGTAGTATTATTATGCCACTTTTAATAATGTTTACATATCTTACATTACTCATATCACATGTATATACTGTATTTTATACCATCTATTGCACCTTGGCTGTGCTGCTCGGCCATCGCTCATCCATATATTTCTATGTACATGTTCTCATTCACCCCTTTACATTTGTTTGTACTGTTAGATTAAGTGTTGGATATTACTGCACTGCTGACCATGTTCTCATTCACCCCTTTACATGTGTTTGTACTGTTAGATTACGTGTTGGATATTACTGCACTGCTGACCATGTTCTCATTCACCCCTTTACATGTGTTTGTACTGTTAGATTACGTGTTGGATATTACTGCACTGCTGACCATGTTCTCATTCACCCCTTTACATGTGTTTGTACTGTTAGATTACGTGTTGGATATTACTGCCCTGCTGACCATGTGACCAATAACATTTGGTTTGATTTGATTATTATTATTATTATGGGTTCAGAGAATAGATTACTACAAGTACTATTGTTTAACAATCATGTGATGATGGTGATGATGATGAAGAGTGTGTGATACTCACAGTGAGTCCGGTGATGATGATCCCACCAGTAATGAGCAGCTGATCTGGTATAGCCTCTCTGTGTAGGTATGGATACATGATGCTGGGATCACCACAGAAAAACCCTCTGCTATATGGACTCACTGCCTTCAGCTCACACACCAAGAACGGGATGGAGGCTGGAGGGAGGGAGGGAGGGAGGGAGGGAGGGAGGGAGGGAGGGAGGGAGGGAGGGAGGGAGGGAGGGAGGGAGGGAGGGAGGGAACGTTTTATTGTTTCAACATGTTCTAGCTTTGGCAATGTGAGACAGATTCATTATGCCAATAAAGTTTATAGAACTGAACTGAGCCAAAAGAGAGAGAGAGAGAGAGAGAGAGAGAGAGAGAGAGAGAGAGAGAGAGAGAGAGAGAGAGAGAGAGAGAGAGAGAGAGAGAGAGAGAGAGAGAGAGAGAGAGAGAGAGAGAGTGAGAGGGAGATAACAAGAGAGGGAGAGAGGAGAGAGAAAGGGGGAGGGGAGAATGAAAGGAGAGATAGACCTAAAACAAACCTGTCCACCTTAACCTAGATCTCTCTCGGGTTACCTTTACACACACCCACACACACACACACTCACACACACAAACGCACACACACAAACTCTCTGAAACAGAGGGATGAGGCTACAACCTGTCAAACATAAAGAACCAGAGAGGAAGGAGTGGAGGTAGAGAGAGAGACAGAGAGAGAGAGAGAGAGAGAGAGAGAGAGAGAGAGAGAGAGAGAGAGAGAGAGAGAGAGAGAGAGAGAGAGAGAGAGAGAGAGAGAGAGAGAGAGAGAGAGAGACAGAAGTAGAGGTGGAGAGAGAGAGTTGAGTTCAGACCACACTTGTCTGCTTGACAGAAATGTGGTTTTGCATCGTAAGCTATGTTACACAGTATACCATAACATTCACCTACATTCATACAACATCATCACATTGTGTGTTTGGATTGAATCCTGGCCTTGAACATCACATTGGGTGTTTGGATTGAATCCTGGCCTTGAACATCACATTGGGTGTTTGGATTGAATCCTGGCCTTGAACATCACATTGGGTGTTTGGATTGATTCCTGGCCTTGAACATCACATTGGGTGTTTGGATTGAATCCTGGCCTTGAACATCACATTGGGTGTTTGGATTGAATCCTGGCCTTGAACATCACATTGGGTGTTTGGATTGAATCCTGGCCTTGAACATCACATTGGGTGTTTGGATTGAATCCTGGCCTTGAACATCACATTGGGTGTTTGGATTGAATCCTGGCCTTGAACATCACATTGGGTGTTTGGATTGAATCCTGGCCTTGAACATCACATTGGGTGTTTGGATTGAATCCTGGCCTTGAACATCACATTGGGTGTTTGGATTGAATCCTGGCCTTGAACATCACATTGACACACAACATCCTTCTAAAACACACTGACCATATGAATGACATCAACACATGTATGTTTCATATCTCCTCTCTGTTGTAGCAGCTCATATGAGGGGCAGCAGTTGGAGGAGGGGGAGTTGGAGGAAGAGAGAGAGGGACTGAAAGGGAGAGTGAGAGAGTGAGAGTGGGAACCCAGGGTTTTTCTCCAGAGAAACTAAAGGGTGAGACTCACTGCTGGAATGTGAGGTCACAACACCACTGGGACAACATCTCTATTATAACATGTTATGGATCCCATTAGATCTGATCTGAGGCCAGTCTATGACATTACAATTCCAATTATAACATGTTATGGTTCCCATTAGATCTGATCTGAGACCAGTATACAAGAGTAAGAGATGAGAGTGAGAAAAGGAGAGGAGGGAATGGGGAGAGAGGACAGGAGAGGGAGAGAGGAGGGGGGGAAGGGGGAGAGAGGGAGGAGAGGCGGGTATGGTGTGAGAGAAAGGGAGAGAGGAGAGGAGGGGAAGGGGAGAGGGGAGGGGAGGGGAGAGGGAGAGAGGAGAGGAAGGGATGGTTGTTTGTGAGACCAGTTCAATTCTCTAACATTACAACCAAACAAAGAGAGACTGTGGGTCTGAGCTAGCACTGTCTGTCTCCTACACACACAGACACACACACTCTCTTTTCTTTCTCTCGCTCTATCTTACTCGTTCTCTCTTTCCATTCCTCCCTTCCTCTCCTCTCTCTGTCTCTCTTTCTGTCTCTTCCTCTCCTCTCTCTGTCTATCTTCCTCTCTCTTCCTCTCCTCTCTCTGTCTATCTTCCTCTCTCTTCCTCTCCTCTCTGTCTCTCTTCCTCTCCTCTCTCTGTCTCTTCCTCTCCTCTCTCTGTCTCTCTTCCTCTCCTCTCTCTAGAACCATTATACACAACATTGATAGTATCTGTCTTGTGTTCTTCCTATCAGCAGCTTGATTGCTGTATCAAGTGTTTCAGAGTAGCAGGGCTGATCTAGGATCATCTAGATCACAATGAATAGGAATACATGGACAGGATCCCTGATCAGCACTCCAACTCCTCTAGACAACAAGAGTCTCCCCATAGCTTTGTCCAGGGTACTGGTCCTCACATACACTTCACATATAGGGTGGACTGGTTATAGGGCAGCTTGGCCAAATTGGTCCATCTTTAGCCCAGTGGGCCGGTCTAAATTGGTCCATCTTTAGCCCACTGGACCGGTCTAAATTGGTCCATCTTTAGCCCACTGGACCGGTCTAAATTGGTCCATCTTTAGCCCAGTGGGCCAGTCTAAATTGGTCCATCTTTAGCCCAGTGGACCGGTCTAAATTGGTCCATCTTTAGCCCAGTGGGCCGGTCTAAATTGGTCCATCTTTAGCCCAGTGGGCCGGTCTAAATTGGTCCATCTTTAGCCCACTGGACCGGTCTAAATTGGTCCATCTTTAGCCCAGTGGGCCAGTCTAAATTGGTCCATCTTTAGCCCAGTGGGCCAGTCTAAATTGGTCCATCTTTAGCCCAGTGGACCGGTCTAAATTGGTCCATCTTTAGCCCAGTGGGCCGGTCTAAATTGGTCCATCTTTAGCCCAGTGGGCCGGTCTAAATTGGTCCATCTTTAGCCCACTGGACCGGTCTAAATTGGTCCATCTTTAGCCCAGTGGGCCAGTCTAAATTGGTCCATCTTTAGCCCAGTGGACCGGTCTAAATTGGTCCATCTTTAGCCCAGTGGGCCGGTCTAAACTGGTCCATCTTTAGCCCAGTGGGCCGGTCTAAATTGGTCCATCTTTAGCCCAGTGGGCCGGTCTAAATTGGTCCATCTTTAGCCCAGTGGGCCAGTCTAAATTGGTCCATCTTTAGCCCAGTGGGCCAGTCTAAATTGGTCCATCTTTAGCCCAGTGGGCCGGTCTAAATTGGTCCATCTTTAGCCCAGTGGGCCGGTCTAAATTGGTCCATCTTTAGCCCAGTGGGCCGGTCTAAATTGGTCCATCTTTAGCCCAGTGGGCCGGTCTAAATTGGTCCATCTTTAGCCCAGTGGGCCGGTCTAAATTGGTCCATCTTTAGCCCACTGGACCGGTCTAAATTGGTCCATCTTTAGCCCAGTGGGCCGGTCTAAATTGGTCCATCGTTAGCCCAGTGGGCCGGTCTAAATTGGTCCATCTTCAGCCCAGTGGGCCGGTCTAAACTGGTCCCTCTTTAGCCCAGTGGACTGGTCTAAATTGGTCCATCTTTAGCCCAGTGGGCCGGTCTAAATTGGTATTTTTTGCATAAAATGAACGTTATTTTGGCTAATAATCGGTGTCCTCTGGGAAAGAAATGGGCCAGTGTGTTAGAAATTCCCAGGCGGAATTCTGGTCCCAGTCCGTCCCTGCATCACATCTGTAGGTAATGAAAGAGAGAACCATTTGGCTGTCTGATTCTCCTAGACCCGCTCCCAAACGGCAACCTTATAGCCCAGAGACCTCAGAGACAGGTGGGGACCTGATCCCTGATCAGCACTCCTTCTCCTCTAGACAAGTAGGAGGGGATCAGAGAGAGAGAGAGAGAGGTGGGGACCTGATCCCTGATCAGCACTCCTTCTCCTCTAGACAAGTAGGAGGGGATCAGAGAGAGAGAGAGAGGTGGGGACCTGATCCCTGATCAGCACTCCTTCTCCTCTAGACAAGTAGGAGGGGATCAGAGAGAGAGAGACAGGTGGGGACCTGATCCCTGATCAGCACACCTTCTCCTCTAGACAAGTAGGAGGGGATCAGAGAGAGAGAGGTGGGGACCTGATCCCTGATCAGCACTCCTTCTCCTCTAGACAAGTAGGAGGGGATCAGAGAGAGAGAGAGGTGGGGACCTGATCCCTGATCAGCACTCCTTCTCCTCTAGACAAGTAGGAGGGGATCAGAGAGAGAGAGAGGTGGGGACCTGATCCCTGATCAGCACTCCTTCTCCTCTAGACAAGTAGGAGGGGATCAGAGAGAGAGAGAGAGGTGTCCAAAATGACATCCTATTCACCCTTTATTATAAACGAGTGTGGGCCAAAGTAGTGCACTATAATATACTTTGGCCCACACTTGTAGAAAAAAAAAATGCTATCTAGAACCTAAAAGGGTTCTTCGGCTGTCCCCATATAGCAGAACCCTTTGAAGAACCCTTTTTGGTTGCAGGTAGAACTCCGTTGGTTCCAGGTAAAACCCTTTCTACAGAGGGTTATTAAATGGAACCAAAAAGGGTTCTCCTATGGGGACAGCCGAAGAACCCTTTTGGAACTTTTTTTCTAAGAGTGCAGAGACCTTAAAATAATACACTATATAGGGAATATGGTGTCATTTGGGACATAGGCTAAGTGAATTAGCTGCTCTTACATAACCACAGTTTGAGAAATGTCATCAGATGCATAAAGGGAGTGCACACACACACACACACACGCACACACACACACACAGGGATTGTTTATTTATGTATTTGTACTGCACACAATTCCCCAGGCCTAGCTCTTCCCTGAACCCTGGTTGTCATGGAAACTGTAGAATTCCCTCGGCCTGCTCGAGCCAACTGGCATCGCGTGCTTGCGTGCAGCGAGAGAGAACACTGAGAGTGAGAATTATTTAGAGTTTCAATTTATTTTTCTCCATTTATTTGGTTTTTGTTGAAGAAATTGTTTCTGATAATGTTGACCAACCTGTTGATTTGCGCTAGTGCTAATTCCTGCTTCAATGTCCTCACGCACCCGCACGTCCACTGTGTATCATAAATAGCCTAGATACGAAACAACAACGAACCTATAGGCTAATATCTCAGAGTCAAATATATTTCAATTAAATCGCTAAAGAATTCAAATATCAACATTTGAATAGTTGATGAAAGTTAGCCTAGCCTACGTCACCTTTCCACCTGGCGGCTGAGCCGTTGATGCTCCTAGACGTTTCCACTTCACAATAACAGCACTTACAGTTGACCGGGGAAGCTCTAGCAGGGCAGAAATTTGACGAACTGAGTTGTTGGAAATGTAGTGCCACGTTGAAAGTGACTGAGCTCTTCAGTAAGGCCATTCTACTGCCAATGTTTGTCTATGGACATTGCATGGCTGTGTGCTCGATTTTATACACCTTTCAGCAACGGGTGTGGCTGAAATAGCCGAATCCACTAATTTGAAGGGGTGTCCATATACTTTTGGCCATGTAGTGTGTAATAGAACGCTTTCAAGGTGCGTTATAAAAAATGAATTATAGTCAATAAAGTTTGATTTAAAATAAAGCGTAAAACTAGTTTTAAAAATGACAGAGGGGATTCAGTGTCGCCATAAAGCAATACATCATTTTTTGTAATATATCCTACCAATAAACAATAGAATGAATGACGAAAATATTTTATAGATCTACTCGAAAATGTGAAGTTTATTAACTTTATAATTTTATTTTGTATTTCTATTGAAAGATGTAAGTTATTTTTATGAAAATAACTTGAAGATCGTTTTTATTAAAGCAGAAACAGGCAACGCAGGTCCAGGTGGGCTTCAATTATTAAAAGTTGATTTGATTAAAAAATAATAATAATAATTTAAGGGAAAAACATGTGATACGATAAAATGGTAAAAGATAAAACAAATACAATTCTGAATGATAAAATGTTGATCTGATAAAAAGATAAGAGCCTAAATGGTATTTACCCAGAACCAGACAGAGCAGGTCCAGACCGACCAGTAGTTTCCGTTTGGACA
>NW_024059190.1:0-39708 GCF_016432855.1 Salvelinus namaycush | reverse complement strand
TAAGGTCAGAAGTGGTATGAGGAAAGAGTCTACAGCTCCATTTGTACAGCAAAAAAATCGAGATTGGACGTTATCTAACGGTTCCTTACTTCTGTCATGCATAAAGACAACATGCCCTTGCTTTTGTTGTACTAACTTTTTCTTCCATCAAGCAGTTCAGTCTGAGTCATGAACAATTAAAGAAAAGATACCAGACAAATTTCAGACTCTGATCACAGCCGTAACAAAATCAAGCTGCAGATTCGGTTCTTGTTGTCGAGATTAAACCAATTGTTACCAGACATTTACTGAAATAGATGTTATGAAATACTGCCCCCTGGTTTTATAAAACACAAGCGCCTCTTTTTTGTATCTCTGTGAGACACAATATTCTTGCAATTCGTTTTATATCCAGCAGATGGCAGCGTATGTCAAGACTAGTGTGAATTCACACTGAGGGAACGTGTTTCAGATGTAGCTAGAGACCCCAGAGTAGCCACAGACAAACGTAAAGACACACAAATATAGTTCACAGATAACTCAAGGATAAACACGCACATACATAATAACACTGACACTCAAGACAAAAACCTGAGCACAGCACACACAAATGTACCAAAAACATATATATACAGACAATATCTCATATTAGATGCTGTTAAATGTTGTATGGTGCACAGTGGCACAGAAACACAAGTGTGTGTTGCAGTCGGATCTCTCAGTGCATGCTATGCACAAAAGTAGTAACAACCTCTGTGAAGGATGAAGGCATCCCACCACTCTGTGTCCTGTCCTTTAAATCAACTGCTGTGCTGCAGGCCTCTCTCACACTGGCTAGCAAAGCTTCACACTGGAAACTCCGTTACTCTGTTATTCCCCTGTGTGTGTGTATGTGTGGTGTGGTGTGTGGTGTATGTGTAGTGTGTGTGGTGTCTGTGTGTGTGTATGTGTGTGTGTGTGTGTGTGTGTGTGTGTGTGTGTGTGTGTGTGTGTGTGTGTGTGTACGGTGCAGTGGAACTCCATTGGCTATGTCCTGTTTGTTTGTTAATAAACCGTGTGTGTGCTGTCTCAGAAGGGGGCGCCTCTGACCAATTTTTGTGGGACGGCAGGTAGCCTAGTGGTTAGAGCGTTGGACTAGTAACCATAAGGATGCAAGATTGAATCCCAGAGCTGACAAGGTAAAAATCTATCGTTCTCCCCCTGAAAAAGGCAGTTAACCCACTGTTCCTAGGCTGTCATTGAAAATAAGAATTTGTTCTTAACTGACTTGCCTAGTTAAATAAAAAATAATAATAAAAAAGACATTCTAGGCTTTTCCTAACACAAAGATTCAAATTATTGTGTGATTCTCTTATCAACCCCTCTGTGTAGGTCTACTGAGGCATGATCTCTTGACCTAGATATTCATGAAAATGTTAGTGCCAGATTTCGATTTGAGAGAAAACAACTATTCAATCACCAACAAGATTAAAACAACATTCAATTCAATCAATTCCCATATTACTTGCTGATCTTTAGTGGGATCATCTTTAGAAAATAAACATTCTGTCTTCTGTGCGTAGGCCTATGTCTAATCAAAATGGTTAACCTAAATCTGCACACAAACAATCGTTATAATTGTAGTAAAAGAATAAGGAGGGGAGAATACCATTTTTCATGCAAATCTCTGTTGGTTATTGTGCGGTACGTGAACGCGCCGCAATCAACAGTGCTCAGCGTCTTCTGAGAGCGCGCGAGAGATCCACGGAGAGACAGGACGACGAGGGGAGAGGCAGGAAGAGGGCGCGAGACAAATAGGGAAAATCCCAATAATGGAGTGGCGGCGGAGGAGGTCGTTTTCGCGAGCTCGGACTGGTCATAGTTGACGTTTTCATTTTCTCAAAATTGGATGTAAATTCTATAATTAGGGACTGTGCACCAATATCTCCAGCTCAAAGAAGCCCTCCACGGGTGCCTCAGATGCTACACGTAAACGGGGGATCCACCACTGGCACTAGGCAACAGCTTATCATTTCTGGTGGGCTTGGATGAGGATACTAAAGGACATCTTTTTAAGATAGCATTGGTTGAGGATATTGCAAAACCGTTTTACCGTGAAATATCCTATTTCGGACTCCACTTCTCTTTTCTAAGGAACGATACATTATTAATTACCAGTATTATACATACATGTATATATGTGTAGGCTTGTAGGTTCGCAGGATGAATCTACAATGATATGGTAGCCAAAAATAAATAAAGGCTAGTCAATAATAATAATTAATCAACGTATTTTAATAATAGATTTATTCTGAATAGCTACACTGCTACCAAATTTACAATCACAGCTTTCACAAACGGAGACGCGCAAAGACTGAGTGAGTCATTAAAATAACGAAAAGAAAGCTACAGTATAGTGGAAAACATGTTGCCTTCACAAGAAGCCGCCAAGATTTACCATGATAATTACATGCGGAACTCCCGCGCCATCGGGGTACTCTGGGCGATATTCACCATATGCTTTGCCATCATCAACGTGGTGGTCTTCATTCAGCCCTACTGGATCGGGGACAGTGTGAGCACGCCGCAGGTGGGTTACTTCGGCTTGTTTCACCAGTGCGTTGGAAGAGGACCGCCCAACCGAGAGCTCACCTGCACCGGAAGCTTCGCCGAGTTCAGCTCCATCCCCTCCGGCGCCTTCAAATCGGCGTCGGTCTTCGTGTTTCTGTCCATGGTGCTGATTCTGGGCTGCATCGCCTGCATGGCGCTCTTCTTCTTCTGCAACACCGCTACCGTCTACAAGACTTGTGCCTGGATGCAGCTCCTATGTGGTACGTAAAACCAATGGAAACTCAGTTACACAATATTGTTTCAGCACATTAATATATTGGTGGATAGGATTTTTCACTGGTATGTCACAGGCGACTGCAAACACATGGATCTACTGGTTACAAGTTACATGCAAACAACCTTGTCAAAACAATTGCAACATGCTGCTTGTGCTGTTGCTATTGCTAAGGATGATGGGTTATATCTACAGGCAGATTAGATTCACCTCGCTGCAAAATCATTTTGACTCCACATTTCTACACAGGTTCCAAACTCTCCGGGCTTACTGGGAGTGGAAGTTGGATGACTTCATGTCATTTTCCATTGTCACTCAGAGTCATGGAACTGTGGGAGGAAGACAGATATACTATAGGCTGCCACACGGACCCACATTGAGCTCTAGCGATTGCAGATGAAGCATTCATTTGCTCAACAAATCAGTCTCAAAAACAGCCAACCCACTACAAAAGGCCTCTGTCTGTTGGGTGGATGCATTCCTTCAACCATGACCTGACCACATAGAGAGTTGCCCTCTTGATAAATAGAAGAAAGAGGTAGGGGGGAAATGAAAACAGGTCATTTATGGAACTTAATTCACTCACTCCCACTCAGATCTATACCTCAAGGACCTCCCAGAGTGGATTATAAATTCATCAATGCGGGTCGTTCCATTTCATTTCAGCAAGACACCCACCATCTCAGATTGTTTTTAAATGGTTTATGTAGTTAGAAAAATATAAGGTAAGCATTCCTGCAATGTTATTTTGTTGAAAGACAATTTTAACTCTTAACAAATTCGGACAGTTCAATTTATATGATTCATACAGTGCCTTCAGAAAGTTCACACACCCCTTGACTTTTCTGCATTTGTTGTGTTACAGTCTGAATTGAAAATTGATTACATTTATATTTTGTGTCACTGATCTACACACAATACCCCAATAAGGTCAAAATGTCAGTCTGTTATTAGAAATGATTGAAAAATTCATTCAAAATGAAAAGCTGAAATGTCTCAAGTCAATAAGTATTCAACCCTTTTGTTATGGCAAGCCTCAATAAGTTCAGGAGTATAAATGTGCTTAACAAGTCACATAATAAGTTGCATGGATTCAATAACAATAGTGTTAAACATGATTTTCAATTACTACCCCATCTCTGTGCCCCACACATACAAGTATTTGTAAGGTTCCTCAGTCGATCAGTGAATTTCAAGCACAGATTCAACCACAAAGACCAGGGAGCTTTTCCAATGGTTCGCAAAGAGCACCTATTGGTAGGGCGGTAACAAAACAAAAAACAGACATTGAATATCCCTTTGAGCAGTCATTAATTACACTTTGGATGGTGTATCAATACACCCAGTCACTACAAAGATACAGGAGTTCTTCCTAACTCAGTTGCCATAGAGGAAGGAAACCGCTCAGGGATTTCACCATGAGGCCAATGGTGATTTTAAAACAGTTACTGAGTTTAATGGCTGTGGTAGGACATAACTGAGGAAGGATCAACTAATATAAATTACAGATTGAAAAGGAGGAAGCCTGTAAAGAATAAAAATATTCCAAAACATGGATCCTGTTTGCAATAAGGTACTAAAGTAATACTGCAAAACATTTGGCAAATAAATGACATTTTCCTGAATACAAAGCGTCATGTTTTGGGCAAATCCAACACAACACATCACTGAGTACCTCTTCATAGTTTCAATCATGGTAGTGTCTGCATCATGTTATGGGTATGCTTGTCATTGGCAAGGACTCAGAAGTTATTTTTGATAAAAAGAAATGGAATAAAGCTAAGCATAGCAAAATCCTAGAGAAAAACTTGGTTCAGTCTGCTTTCCAACATACACTGGGAGACAAATTCACCTTTCAGCAGGACAATTACCTATAACACAAGGCTATAACATCACAGGATGAGACCAATATGCAGACACAGGAGGCAGATGGTTCGAGTCTCTGATATTTATTAATAGGCAAGGGGCAGGCAAGAGGCAGGTTGAGGACAGGCAGAAGTTCGTAAACCGGGTCAGAGTCAGATGGGTAAAGGACGGCAGACAGGCTCGAGGTCAGGGAAGGCAGAATGGTATGGCAGGCAGGCTCAGGGTCAGGGCAGGCAGCAATGGTCAGAACCAGGAGGACTGGAAAACAGGGACCAGAAAAACAGGAGTACAGAAAAACATGATGGTAGGCTTGACGAGACAAGACGAACTGGAAACAGACAAATAGAAAACACTGGTATAAATACACAGGGGATAATGGGGACAAATGGAAGATACCTGGGGGGGGTGGAGACAAGCACAAGACAGGTGAAACAGATCAGGGTGTGACAAAGGCCAAATATACACTGGAGTTGCTTACCAAGACGACATTGAATGGTCCTGAGTGGCCTAGTTACAGTTTTGACTTAAATCGGTAAATATATGGCAAGAGTTAAAAATGGCTGTCAAGCAATGATCAACAACCAAGTTTGAAGAATATTTTAAAGAATAATGGACAAATATGGTACAATCCAGGAGTGCAAAGCTCTTCCAGACTTAATCAGAACGACGCACAGCTGTTATAGCTGTGAAAGGTGATTCTAACATGTATTGACATTACAGAGTATTTTGTGTAAATCATTGACAAAAAATTACAATTGAAAATCACTTTTAATCCCACTTTGTAATAGAACAAAATGTGGAAAAAGTCAAGGGGTGTGAATACCTTCTGAAGGCACTGTTTAATATTCATTAAATATAGTACTCAACATCCGATTTGGAACAAACCACATCTTAACAATGACTAAGATCTCAGGGATCCAAATAAATGGTCGAAAGCCACCTGCGGACGCCCCAACTCCACACCAAGCCCACCCCAACGGCCAGTAAACAGTATCAGTTCTCTATGTTTGACAAGTTATATGAAGCTGTGGCTTGGAGTATTGTTTATTCATACTATGTAATGTATTCTTAGTGAATTAGTACCAGGTTTTGCCCACTAGATGCTGCTGTTCTGCTATTACTGCCACACCCTTTTATCCATGTATTAAATGGAACCCTTTGCAACTTTGGGTAGAAAACCCATAGCTTTTGCTCAAGATGGAAATAAATGGTGTGATCATCCGTTCAATTCAAGCCAGTCCTCCATGAAAGCAATTCAAACACATACAAACTTTCCTTCTCTTGAATCTAATCTGCTCAATGAAGTCAATCTGTGTAACTAGCTGCACTCTTAGAAAAAATATTTCCAAAAGGGTTTTTTGGCTGTCCCTGTAGGATAACCCTTTTTGTTTCCAGGTAGAACCCTTTTTGGTTTCAGGTAGAACCTTTTTGGGTTTCGTGTAGAACCCGACATGAAACCCAAAATGGTTCTTCAAAGAGTTATCTTATGGGGATAGCCGAAGAACCCTTTTAGGTTCTAGATAGCACCTTTTTTTGTGTGCCCACACACCAACAGAGATCTGCTAGTGTTGGGTTGACTGCCTAAGGCTTAAGCTGTATCTGGGAAATGGCCCAAGTGTGTGTTGTTTATTCCCTTCAATAAAGGTTTGTATTAGTTAGACCATTCCTTTTGAACAAGCAAACCAATAGGCTACAGCAGTTCTAATGGTTTAAATGTTATGGTCTTCAATGGTAAAAATCCCAAATACAATGCCTTCAGAAAGTACACTGAACAAAAACGTAAACGCAACATGCAACAATTTCTCATGTTTTACTGAGTTACAGTTCGTTTAAGGAAATCAGTCAATTGAAATAAATACACTGCTCAAAAAATAAAGGGAACACTTAAACAACACAATGTAACTCCAAGTCAATCACACTTCTGTGAAATCAAACTGTCCACTTAGGAAGCAACACTGATTGACAATAAATTTCACATGCTGTTGTGCAAATGGAATAGACAAAAGGTGGAAATTATAGGCAATTAGCAAGACAACCACTCCTATTCCTGTATTGAACACCATTCAAAGTGTTAATAATAACTTCACCATGCTCAAAGGGATATTCAATGTCTGCTTTTTTTACCCATCTACCAATAGGTGCCCTTCTTTACGAGGCATTGGAAAACCACCCTGGTTTTTATGGTTGAATCTGTGTTTGAAATTCAGTGCTCGTCTGAGGGACCTTACAGATAATTGTGTATGGTACAGGTAGCCATATCCTGCAGTCAAATGACCAAATAGCCCTCTAGTGGCCTCATGGGTGGAATGTTATTAATGTTTTTAATAATTTCATAATTAATACAAATGATTTAAATAAACCCGCCGAAAATCTGGTGTTTCTATATGAAAAGGTTTTGTTATATTTCAGTCTCAACTCTACATTTAATACATTTCAACTCTATATCTGACATGGTACAGGTGTCACGTTCATCATACGAAGGAGACCAAAGCGCAGCGTGATGTGGATACATCTTCTTTACTGAAAACGAAGAACAATAAACAAACTAATACAAAAATAACAACCCGACCGTGACGCTAAATATAACGAGTGCAGACATGCAACATCACATAGACAATCACCCACAAACCAAACTGGAAAATGGCAACCTAAATAGGATCCCCAATCAGAGACAACGAAAAACAGCTGCCTCTGATTGGGAACCAATCCAGGCCACCATAGACCTACGTATGCCTAGACTACACACACAGCCTAGACTACACACACAACCTAGACATACAAAAACCCTAGACCAGACAAAAACACACATACAGTGGGGCAAAAAAGTATTTAGTCAGCCACCAATTGTGCAAGTTCTCCCACTTAAAAAGATGAGAGAGGCCTGTAATTTTCATCATAGGTACACTTCAACTATGACAGACAAAATGAGGAAAAAAAATCCAGGAAATCTCATTGTAGGATTTTTAATGAATTTATTTGCAAATTATGGTGGAAAATAAGTATTTGGTCACCTACAAACAAGCAAGATTTCTGGCTCTCACAGACCTGTAACTTCTTCTTTAAGAGGCTCCTCTGTCCTCCACTCGTTACCTGTATTAATGGCACCTGTTTGAACTTGTTATCAGTATAAAAGACACCTGTCCACAACCTCAAACAGTCACACTCCAAACGCCACTATGGCCAAGACCAAAGAGCTGTCAAAGGACACCAGAAACAAAATTGTAGACCTGCACCAGGCTGGGAAGACTGAATCTGCATAGGTAAGCAGCTTGGTTTGAAGAAATCAACTGTGGGAGCAATTATTAGGAATGGAAGATATACAAGACCACTGATAATCTCCTCGATCTGGGGCTCCACGCAAGATCTCACCCCGTGGGGTCAAAATGATCACGAGAATGGTGAGCAAAAATCCCAGAACCACACGAGGGGACCTAGTGAATGACCTGCAGAGAGCTGGGACCAAAGTACAAAGCCTACCATCAGTAACACACTACACCCGCCAGGGACTCAAATCCTGCAGTGCCAGAACGTGTCCCCCTGCTTAAGCCAGTACATGTCCAGGCCCGTCTGAAGTTTGCTAGAGAGCATTTGGATGATCCAGAAGAAGATTGGGAGAATGTCATATGGTCAGATGAAACCAAAATATAACTTTTTGGTAAAACTCAACTCGTCGTGTTTGGAGGACAAAGAATGCTGAGTTGCATCCAAAGAACACCATACCTACTGTGAAGCATGGGGGTGGAAACATCATGCTTTAGGGCTGTTTTTCTGCAAAGGGACCAGGACGACTGATCCGTGTAAAGGACAGAATGAATGGGGCCATGTATCGTGAGATTTTGAGTGAAAACCTCCTTCCATCAGCAAGGGCATTGAAGATGAAACGTGGCTGGGTCTTTCAGCATGACAATGATCCCAAACACACCGCCCTGGCAACGAAGGAGTGGCTTCGTAGAAGCATTTCAAGGTCCTGGAGTGGCCTAGCCAGTCTCCAGATCTCAACCCCATAGAAAAATCTTTGGAGGGAGTTGAAAGTCCATGTTGCCCAGCAACAGCCCCAAAACATCACTGCTCTAGAGGAGATCTGCATGGAGGAATGGGCCAAAATACCAGCAACAGTGTGTGAAAACCTTGTGAAGACTTACAGAAAACGTTTGACCTCTGTCATTGCCAACAAAGGGTATATAACAAAGTATTGAGATAAACTTTTGTTATTGACCAAATACTTATTTTCCACCATAATTTGCAAATAAATTCATTAAAAAATCCTACAATGTGATTTTCTGGATTTCTTTTTCTCCTTTGCCTGTCATAGTTTGAGGTGTACCTATGATGAAAATTACAGGCCTCTCTCATCTTTTTAAGTGGGAGAACATGCACAATTGGTGGCTGACTAAATACTTTTTGCCCCACTGTACCACCCTTGTCACAGCCCTGACCTAAACAAAATAATAAAGAAAACAAAGATAACTAAGGTCAGGCGTGACAACAGGTGTCTTATATTTTTAAGCACATAATCATGTGTGTGAGGTGTATACTTTTGTTTCAAAGTAGATGTGACTAAGACTACCAAGAAACACTCTTTTCAAAAATAATAGTACAGACTATGCAAGAAATCTTCAGGAAACACACAAAACGTTTTTTAAAGCCTTGTATTTATTTGGGTGTCAACTGCGTGGCACAGCAGCCATTTTGGGAGGGGTGTGGATGACCACACACCATAGCAGTCATCTTTTTTATATGAGCGTGTAATACTTCTAATATGAACGTGCTAAAAAGGTGTAGAGCACACCATCGTTAAAACACATCTGGTCCCACCTTCGGACATCTGCCTCCATTTTAAAACACAAGCCAATTCGAGCCATTGTCACAATTCACAACAACTTCATAGTCCCATGAGCTCTGTGTGAGCCTGATTTAGCCCACTGGAGGAAAAGGTTCAACACTATTATTGCACACAGAGTGAATCCAGACAACTTATTATATGACTTATTAAGCACATTTTTACTCCTGAACTTACTTACTACTGCCATAACAAAGGGGTTGAATACTTATTGACTCAATACATTTCAGCTTTTCATTTTTTATTAATTTGTAAAAAATGTAGAAAAACATCATTCGCTTTGACATTATGGGGTATTGTGTGTAGGCCAGTGACAAAACAAATGCTCACAGAAATCATTTAAATGGATTAAATTAAGACAACAAAATGTGGAAAAAGTCAAGGGGTGTGAATATTTTCTGAAAGCACTGTAATGGTAATGGAATGTATTGGGTTTAATGGTACATTTCACTCATCAAACAACATATGGGAGATGTTTTCTAATCATTTTAGGGAAAAACATAAGACTGCTTGTCACGCCCTGGCCATAGAGAGGCTTTTATTCTCTATTTTGGTTAGGCCAGGGTGTGACTAGGGTGGGCATTCTAGTTTCTTTATTTCTATGTTTTCTATTTCTTTGTTTTTGGTCGAGTGTGGTTCCCAATCAGAGGCAGCTGTCTATCGTTGTCTCTGATTGGGAATCATACTTAGGTAGTCCTTTTTCCCTCTTTCATTTGTGGGTTCTTATTTTTGCATTGGTTGGTATTTTGCCCTGCAGAACGTCACGTTCGTATTTTGTTTTGTTGTTGTCGGTGTTCGTTAAATAAATAAAGAGAATGAACACGTACTATGTAATGGTTTATAATTGTTTTATTTGGGTTTTCACAACATTTTAGTCACTAGCCCATTTCTCCATCACATTTTTGGTCTTGTAGGAAAAGTCTTAATATGATAATTGCATCATAGGGATAGCCCTCTCAGAGAGCTGTCATTTGTTGGACTATTCGAGAAGAGTTGGGTTAAAGCATTAGGTTGCTGAGAGAATGACAAACTGAATTGCTTTCATGGAGGACTGGCTTGACTTGTGCGGATGACCAATGTATTTTCATCATGAGCAAAAAGCTATTGGTTTTCTACCCAAAGTTGAAAAATAATATTGTGATCAATTTAATAAATACAAGAGACCAGAAAAATGTATAAAATTGTGTGGCAGTAACAGCCGGAAGAGCAGCATATAGTGTGCAAAACCTGGTACTTTCACAGTGATTTATGGAGGGAAACGCATTCATACTTGAATGGCTAATTTCTCTGACAGAGGGGAAAAAAGCATCACAAAATTCCCAGAGAATACATGACATCGTATTAGTCATTGTTAAGAAAATGTTTGGTCCAAATCGGATGTTGGGTACTATATTTATTGAATATGATATGAATCCTATGAATTGAAATGGCCAATTTGGGTGCAATCAATAAGCTTAATTTCTCAAAGTTCAAATAAACTTTCAACAAAATAATGATTCAGGGATACTAATCTTATCTGTGTCTAACTACAGAAACGTTTTCAGAACAATCTGAGATGGTGGGTGTCGAACCTCTTCCTTGTGCTTTTTGAGGTGGAACGACTCATGAGATATGCACAAACGTGTGGGAGTAAGAATACCTCAACAGTCAGCAGACTGAGAGCAGAAAAATATCAGCAGTTCTTTCTGTTTGTATTGTTGTTTTCTTCATCTGTCCACTCTCCTTTCTGATCTGCAGAGTCAGTTTGTTTGGTTGGAAGAATGTTCAACCATCAGCAAGATGGAGGAACAGAGAATCCATGAAATACTATTTCCATACTCTTAGGATGACAGGACACTCACTATGCACTTTTATGAAATTAGAAAAAACATGAATGCAGCTATCAATGCTGGTATTCATCCAGAAGTACACACATAAAGCGGAATTAAAATCGATTTAATTGTATTTTTTTTGTCAACGATCTACACAAAAAACTCTGTAATGTCAAAGTGGAAGAAAATTTTTAACATTTGTAAAAATAAATATATACAGTATATATAAAAATAAAACATATCCTGATTAGATAAGTATTCAACCCTTATTCAATACATGTTAGAATCATCTTTTGCAGTAATTACAGATGTGAGTCTTTCTGGGTAAGTCTCTAAAGCTTTTCACACCTAGACTGTGCAACATTTGCACATTATTCTTTTCAAAGTTCTTCAAGCGCTGTCAAATTGGTTGTTGATCATTGCTAGACAACCATTTTCAGGTCTTGCCAAGTCAAAACAGTAAGTCGGCCATTCAGGAACATTCACTGTCTTCTTGGTCAACAACTTCAGTGTTGATGTGGCCTTGTGTTTTAGTTTATTGTCCCACTGAAAGGGGAATTCATCTCCCAGTGTTTGGTGGAAAGCAGACTGAACCAGGTTTTCCTCTAGGATTTTGCCTGTGCTTAGCTCCATTCCGCTTCTTTTTTATCCTGAAAAACTCCCCAGTCCTTAACGATTACAAGAATACCCATAACATGATGCAGCCACCACTATGTTTGAAAATATGGAGTGGTACTCAGTATTGTGTTGTATTGGATTTGACCCAAACATAACACTTTGTAATCAGGACAAAGAGTAAATTGCTTTGCCACATTTGTTGCAGTATTATTTTAGTATCTTGTTGCTAAAGTCACCATTGGCCTCATGGTGAAATCCCTGAGCGGTTTCCTTCCTCTCCGGCAACTAAGTTAGGAACGATGCCTGTATCTTTGTAGTGACTGGTATATTGAATATCGACTTTTTTAACTCATCTACCAATAGGTGCTCTTCTGTGCGAGGCATTGGAAAACCTCCCTAGTCTTTGTGGTTGAATCTGAAGGCACTGTATGTATTTGCAATTGAGGCCCTTTCCCATTCCCAGTGGCTGCTGGATCAGCTCCAACTCGACACAGGGTATAGCCTTGCGATGAGGCTGCATCTGCTACCCTGTGTACAGGTGAGTGGCCTGATGGTGTTGGCTATGGAGCTAATGCTCTCACCACTGAAGAGATGATAGTTTAATCAGCTGCTGTATCCTGGGCCGTGGCATAGTGCTTTGGCAGAGCGTGGTGCCAACAGCGGGCCGGCCCTGGGAAGAGGACAAAGAGGACCAGCTGCTCCTCTCAGTGCCCATGACCTTCTTCATGGGAAGTACCATCATGGTTCTCCTCTTCAGTCAGGAGAGCTCAATGTTATATGTTGTACTATACAAAACCATAAACTGTACTGTTGTCTCATTATCCCTACTGCAGTTACATCGTGGACAGAAAAGTTGGATGACGAGAGACAGAAAACGAATACACATCTTTTCTCTGTTTTTCTTAGTGAGTTTATATGACAGGATCTCTGAACTGCCTGTCTTGCTCCACTCTGTCTCCGGCGAATGCTCCTTTAAAGTGCAACTGAACGCAAAAACAACTTCTCTGGTTGAATACGGCCTATGTTGCATCAATATTCGTCCCAAAAGTTTATTTCTGTGCCAAAATGTACTAACATGTGTATGTAGGATCATTTCATAAAGTCAATATATTCCAAAACAGAGTTTTGTGAGATTTGTGGACCTGAGGATGTCACAACTTAATGACGGTTGGGTTTTGATTTCAATCCTGCCCACACGGGACCACTGCCTGGTACATTCTAATCACGGCTGGCAGTAATCAAATCATCCGGATCACAGCTGCCCGGTGTGCTGCAGTGCACACTATCCAATCGCTCACCAGAATCAACCTCAAACGTAATTTATTTACCGACAGCCGAACTAACCATTAGCATGAAGCGCCTCAGACTTTTCTAGACAACAATGTATGCAAGACTTTGTCGCAAATGTTATGTTGAAAGAACGGGATTCATTTTTCATATACGGCTTGGGTTTTTTCTCCAACTGAAATATCCTCACATTCGTGTGCTAACGTTAGCACAAACACAACCTTCATCAAAGATACAGTAGCTACATCTAGAAAGCAGGAAATGCAGTACGCTCGAAGCAGGATCCCCTGACTAACAACGTTCAAGTTTGTCATGCTGGGTCACGCGGTTGCTAAGCCATTCAGTACGGAGCCAGAAACGGAAGAAGAAGCGAGACATCTCTCCCTCAATTTTTCTGGTTCATATAGAGTCAATGAACTAAGAAGACCAGACCCAGCTGCTAATGCATTGGTGCTTCTGGGAGAGCAACCCTGTTAAGCAGACCGGAACTGGCTATTTTTTCCCCCAATGGTAAACAGCCTGAGTGGGACATCTTCATTTATCCACCATCTTTGCGGTGGCCTGTTCTGGACGGTGACTGAAGAGGGACAAATGACATTACTGCCAGTATACGAAATAGCAAACATAACACACCCACATAGAATAACACCCCCAAGACACATGTCTCGTTTTTCTTAATGAGTACCGGAAAAGCCCAGGTGGAATCGATAAGTTTAGACCCTCTGTCATTTCGCTGGTGCCCTGCAACTGTGTTAGACAGAAGGAGGAGAAATCAATCACACACTCCATCCCAAACACATCGAGAGAGGAATGGATAGCATACTGACCAAAATGGAAAAAGACAGACAGTGGCAAGAAAAAGTATGTGAACTCTTTGGAAATACCTGGATTTCTGCATAAATTGGTCATAAAATGTGATCTGATCTTCATATAGGTCACAACAATAGACAACCACAGTCTGCTTAAACTAATAACACACAAGCAATTATA
This sequence comes from Salvelinus namaycush, assembly GCF_016432855.1. Lineage (NCBI taxonomy): Eukaryota > Metazoa > Chordata > Actinopteri > Salmoniformes > Salmonidae > Salvelinus > Salvelinus namaycush. The sequence continues at coordinate 25,493 of NW_024059190.1, read as the reverse complement.
CGTTTTCATGTCTTTATTGAACACACCATGTAAACATTCACTGTGCATTGTGGGGAAAGTATGTGAATCCTTGGGTTTAATAACTGGTTGACCCTCCTTTGGCAGCAATAACCTCAACCAAACGTTTTCTGTAGTTGCGGATCAGACCTGCACAACGTTCAGGAGGAATTTTGGACCATTTCTATTTACAAAACAGTTTCAGTTCAGCAATATTCTTGGGATGTCTGGTGTGAACTGCTCTCAAGGTCATGCCACAGCATCTCAATCGGGTTGAGGTCAGGACTCTGACTGGGCCACTCCAGAAGGTGTTTATTAAGACATTCTCCTGCAAAATGTCTTGATAAACTTGGACATTTATTTTTCCGTCGATGATAGCAAGCTGTCCAGGCTCTGACGCAGCAAAGAAGCCCCAAACCATGATGCTCCCTCCACCATACTTTTACAGTTGGGATGAGGTTTTGATGTTAGTGTGCTGTGCCTTTTTTTCTCCACACATAGTGTTTGTGTTCCTTCCAAACAACTCAACTGTAGTTTCATCTGTCCACAGAATATTTTGCCAGTAGCGCTGTGGAACATCCAGGTGCACTTTTGCAAACTTCAGACGTGCAGCAATGTGGCTTCTTCCGTGGTGTCCTCCCATGAACACCATTCTTGTTTCGTGTTTTACGTATCGTAGACTCGTCAACAGAGACGTTAGCATGTTCCAGAGATTTCTGTAAGTCTTTAGCTGACACTCTAGGATTCTTCTTTACCTCATTGAGCATTCTGCACTGTGCTCGTGCAGTCATCTTTGCAGGACGGCCACTACTAGGGAGAGTAGCAACAGAGCTGAACTTTCTCCATTTATAGACAATTCGTCTTACCGTGGACTGATGAACATCAAGGATTTTAGAGATACTTTTGTAACCCTTTCCAGCTTTATGCAAGTCAACAATTCTTAATCTTATGTCTTCTGAGATCTCTTTTTTTCGAGGCATGGTTCACATCAGGCAATGCTTCTTGTGAATAGCAAACTCACATTTTGTGAGTGTTTTTTATAGGGCAAGGCAGCTCTAACCAACATCTCCAATCTCGTCTCATTGATTGGACTCCAGGTTAGCTGACTCCTGACTCCAATTAGCTTTTGGAGAAGTCATTAGCCTAGGGGTTCACATACTTTTTCCATCCTACACTGTGAATGTTTAAATTATGTATTCAATATAGACAAGAAAAATACAATAATTTTTGTGTTATTAGTTTAAGCACACTATATTGGTTTATTGTTGTGACTTAGATGAAGATCAGATTAAATTTGATGACCATTTTAGGCAGAAATACAGGTAATTCCAAAGGGTTCACATACTTTTCATTGCCACTGTAAGGCCATGCAAGTGCATACGATAGCTGGTCTCCCAGAAATACAAGATATGCTAATTGTTATGTGTCCCTCCAAAATAATAGCACATGACCTAAAAGAGGAAAGCCTGATTTCTACAGGCCAGTGGTTTCTAACTCTACACCCCATCTCCCATAGGACCTCCATCAACTCATCTCTCACTCATGTCCTGACCCTGTCTCCCTGAAATATTAAACAGAACTAAGCATTACACGGTCTGGCGCTCTGCTCCGCTCTACTCAGTTTACAACTAGCTACTCCTGCAGCAGCATACTATATTCCTTTTAAAGAGACATTTCACTCAAAAACAATCTTTTGGTATTTATTTTTCATTAGTCCACTGTTGACACAGTCCCAAAATGTTTTGCATGTCAGCAGTCAGTTATCAAGTTATCAAGATATTGGACTTTTAAGAAGCAAAATGTCACTAGTCTCATCATTATGATGATGCGTTCTGCGTGTCTGGTGACACCCTGCTTCTTAAAAGTCCAATAATCTTGATAACTTGACTGCTGACATGCAAAACATTTTGAAACTGAATCAACACTCGACTTGTGAAAAAAAGACCAAAATACAGTTTTTGAATGAAATTGAACTGTAAGTTACATCAGGGCTCTTCTATTGTTTCCGTCCCTGCACAAGGTCCTGGGGCTGAGAGGCTGACAAAAACGAATCAGCAGTTTCTACAGGAAATGTACATTGTAGTATTTTATTAATCACATGAGGCCAGACAATATACAGGTGTTTATCCAACTTTAATGCAAAGGTAGAAGAGCCGTGAATATAATAGCAGGAACAAGCTTTAGTGCTGTATATTACTGAATGGTACCAACAAGCATTCATGGTTTCATGTTCAATTAAGTTGACCTCTAATCAGATAGAAAACCAGTTCAAGCGTCGACCCCATGGAGAGTGGAACAGAATGAAACCAAATGCGGATCTGCTTCCACATACGCTGGATGAGATGAGAAGCTCTGAACTAACAACTTGTTGTATAATGGGATTCCCTTCACCCGTGGTCATACTTTTGAGCTGTAGGCTACCAGGGGGGTTTGAACATCAAATCAAAATACATTTTATTTGTCACATGCGCCAAATACAACAAGTGTAGACCTTACAGTGAAATGCTTACTTACAAGCCCTTAACCAACAATGCAGTTAAGGAAAAAAAAGAAATAAAACGAACAAATATTTAAAGAGCAGCAGTAAAATAACAATAGCGGGGCTATATACAAGGGGTACCGGTACAGAGTCAATGTTCGGGGGCACCGGTTAGTCGAGGTAATTGAGATATGTACATGTAGGTAGAGTTATTATCTATGTATAGTCACTTTAATAACAGAGATTAGCAGCAGCGTAAAAGGGGGGGGGGGTATGGGGGGGGGGGGGGGGAACACCAAGGAACTTGAAGCTCTCAACCTGCTCCACTACAGCCCCGTTGATGAGAATGGGGTCCTCCTTTTCCTGTAGTCCACAATCATGGCACTGAGCCACTGCGTTTGATAGCCCACGTGTCCCCCCCCCCCCCCCCCCCCTCTCTGTGGTGTTGGATGTGCGTCAGCCTCGTATGAGATGTTATATAACAAAAGAGGCAGCTCATTATGAGGATCTTATTCTTCTGGTCCCCTTCAGGGAGATGTCTTCCTCACTTTAAACCCCCATTCATTCAGTACCAGGGGCGTTTTGTTTTTCCCTGTGTTAACATGTTTTTTTGTTCTACCTGTGTTACTGTAAAAGTGCTCTTTGATCCTCTACGGTAATGTATGCAGTGTGTGTGTGTGTGTGTGTGTGTGTGTGTGTGTGTGTGTGTGTGTGTGTGTGTGTGTGTGTGTGTGTGTGTGTGTGTGTGTGTGTGTGTGTGTGTGTGTGGTTGCCGAATTGATGAGGAGGATTCCATTTAGTTTATTAGTAGGCCCCTTTTTGCTGTTTCTGAAAAATGTATTGCGTTGCGTTTGTATGTGCGTGTGTGTTTGTGTATGTGCGAGTGTGCTCGTGTGCTCGTGTGCATGTGTGTGTGGATAAGTGCATGCACGTGCAAGTGTTTTCCATAAGCTTGCAAAAGGAGATGTAGCAAGTCAATACATTTATATAAATATAAATATCTATCCCAGGAGATCCTATGCTTTCTCTTTGACCTGGGATTTCTGCCCATACTTCCCTGAAATGCACATGTTTTAATCATCAGGCACAAATAAATCATTCCAAAGTCAACAGTGCGCTACTAAAAATATTCTGCAGAGTGAATAATGTATTCTTTTGACCTGTATTTGAATTGTCACCCGTGAGAGAGAGAGAGACACAGAGAGAGACAGAGATGGGGAGAGAGATAGAGAGAGAGAGAGAGAGAGAGAGAGAGAGAGAGAGAGAGAGAGAGAGAGAGAGAGAGAGAGAGAGAGAGAGAGAGAGAGAGAGAGAGAGAGAGAGAGAGAGAGAGAGAGAGAGAGAGAGAGAGAGAATAATTATCTGCCCATTTTCCACTCCTCTCTTTTGGGGAGCCTCTATATCTTCTGGGTGAAAGAATGATAAACTCTGCTTTGGCCTCACTGGCTGCTGGAATACTTAATTGCCCTCAGGGTGAATTCCTGTTTAGTTTTCCTGTCACAGACCAGGGGCTAGCCAGGGAAGAGAAAACGCATGGGCTGAAAGTTACTGTCATTACACCTGCAAACAAAGGACGTGCAGTGTCTTTATACCCTTGAGATGCCAATGCACCAGCTAGTTCCTAACCCTGATAGAGGAGGTAAACCATGTTCCAAAGAAGCCTAATTCCCTATCGAGACAGCAGGGAGAAAGACTATCCCTGGTCCTTATTGTCCTCATCGTCCTGTGCACTCGTACAATGCAACCACACAAGTCTTGCTGAGGTCAAATGATATCATAATGGCAACATGGGCAGTTGTCAGAGGATAGCCTGGAGCACATTACAGTTACTAGTCATCACATTATATCACAAAACTGTGCCCAAACAATAACCCACAGATGTTTTAGGGCTTTAATACAGCTTAATTTCTAGTACCCTTTAGGCCAGTTTGGATGCTCAAAATAGGGCACTCCACTACAATCTCCACAGGGTAGATAATGAAGCACACACACACAGACACACAGACACACACACACAAAACAAGGTAAAGTGCAATCAGGCATGAATAGTATAATGACAAGGACTAAGTTAGGAGAGTGGAGCTCGTGAATCAGAGTTAATGAAGTAATGTACAAACACAAAGTTCTATTGGCTGCACTGGGTTCTGTTGGGTGCTTTCCTGACTTTACCTCATTTATTCATCAGATTGAAAATGCTGGTCAGGTCCCATCAAGTGCCACAGGCACTGACACACAGAAGCTAGATGCAAATGTCCACACAAGTCCTCTAAGCACGGACTCAAGATGCCTTTGTTTCCCCCAATACATCACTGACAACAAGTTTGTACTATGATCCATTTCTAGAATGATCTGATGCAATTCACAGCATGATACTGAAATGGACTCTGAAACCTTTGACGGTATATACAGTATATATATATCTACAATCAATTACCTTTTTACATTGGTGTTCCATACCATACAAGTAATCTGAGACGCAGTGCACATCTCTGGGGGGGAATGCAGACAGCCCAAGTGTCTAGATGATCTCAGATCTACTGTGGGTTGTTTCTGAAATCAGGCACCAGTTCTAGTGTAACAGTATAACTTTAGTCCGTCCCCTCGCCCCGACCCGGGCGCGAACCAGGGACCCTCTGCACACATCAACAACAGTCACCCACGAAGCATCGTTACCCATCGCTCCACAAAAGCCACGGCCCTTGCAGAGCAAGGGGAACCACTACTTCAAGGTCTCAAAGCAAGTGACGTCACCGATTGAAACGCTATTAGCGCGCACCACCGCTAACTAGCTAGCCATTTCACATCGGTTACACTAGGGCACATAAGAGTTGGAGGGGACTGCATGGGAATAAGGCAACAAGACAACGTGTCTGATAGCGTGCCTACCTCTGACACTTCAGATTCGGCATCAACCAACATCACTATCCTATCAGACAGCATCTGGACTGGCATAGTCAAACACATGGATAACAATGACTCACCATGCCTTCTGTTGTCCGAACTACAGAAACTTGACTGTGATTTTGAGGAAAGTGAGCAATGTATGATACATTATTAGGATGGCTGCCTGAATGCTGCCTTAGAGGAAGCAATATTCTGATGGCTGGTTTCTTGGAAGTAATATTGTTTCAGAGCTTAAGGTCAGAAGTGGTATGAGGAAAGAGTCTACAGCTCCATTTGTACAGCAAAAAAATCGAGATTGGACGTTATCTAACGGTTCCTTACTTCTGTCATGCATAAAGACAACATGCCCTTGCTTTTGTTGTACTAACTTTTTCTTCCATCAAGCAGTTCAGTCTGAGTCATGAACAATTAAAGAAAAGATACCAGACAAATTTCAGACTCTGATCACAGCCGTAACAAAATCAAGCTGCAGATTCGGTTCTTGTTGTCGAGATTAAACCAATTGTTACCAGACATTTACTGAAATAGATGTTATGAAATACTGCCCCCTGGTTTTATAAAACACAAGCGCCTCTTTTTTGTATCTCTGTGAGACACAATATTCTTGCAATTCGTTTTATATCCAGCAGATGGCAGCGTATGTCAAGACTAGTGTGAATTCACACTGAGGGAACGTGTTTCAGATGTAGCTAGAGACCCCAGAGTAGCCACAGACAAACGTAAAGACACACAAATATAGTTCACAGATAACTCAAGGATAAACACGCACATACATAATAACACTGACACTCAAGACAAAAACCTGAGCACAGCACACACAAATGTACCAAAAACATATATATACAGACAATATCTCATATTAGATGCTGTTAAATGTTGTATGGTGCACAGTGGCACAGAAACACAAGTGTGTGTTGCAGTCGGATCTCTCAGTGCATGCTATGCACAAAAGTAGTAACAACCTCTGTGAAGGATGAAGGCATCCCACCACTCTGTGTCCTGTCCTTTAAATCAACTGCTGTGCTGCAGGCCTCTCTCACACTGGCTAGCAAAGCTTCACACTGGAAACTCCGTTACTCTGTTATTCCCCTGTGTGTGTGTATGTGTGTGTGTGTGTGTGTGTGTGTGTGTGTGTGTGTGTGTGTGTGTGTGTGTGTGTGTGTGTGTGTGTGTGTGTGTGTGTGTGTGTGTGTGTGTGTGTGTGTGTGTGTGTGTGTACGGTGCAGTGGAACTCCATTGGCTATGTCCTGTTTGTTTGTTAATAAACCGTGTGTGTGCTGTCTCAGAAGGGGGCGCCTCTGACCAATTTTTGTGGGACGGCAGGTAGCCTAGTGGTTAGAGCGTTGGACTAGTAACCATAAGGATGCAAGATTGAATCCCAGAGCTGACAAGGTAAAAATCTATCGTTCTCCCCCTGAAAAAGGCAGTTAACCCACTGTTCCTAGGCTGTCATTGAAAATAAGAATTTGTTCTTAACTGACTTGCCTAGTTAAATAAAAAATAATAATAAAAAAGACATTCTAGGCTTTTCCTAACACAAAGATTCAAATTATTGTGTGATTCTCTTATCAACCCCTCTGTGTAGGTCTACTGAGGCATGATCTCTTGACCTAGATATTCATGAAAATGTTAGTGCCAGATTTCGATTTGAGAGAAAACAACTATTCAATCACCAACAAGATTAAAACAACATTCAATTCAATCAATTCCCATATTACTTGCTGATCTTTAGTGGGATCATCTTTAGAAAATAAACATTCTGTCTTCTGTGCGTAGGCCTATGTCTAATCAAAATGGTTAACCTAAATCTGCACACAAACAATCGTTATAATTGTAGTAAAAGAATAAGGAGGGGAGAATACCATTTTTCATGCAAATCTCTGTTGGTTATTGTGCGGTACGTGAACGCGCCGCAATCAACAGTGCTCAGCGTCTTCTGAGAGCGCGCGAGAGATCCACGGAGAGACAGGACGACGAGGGGAGAGGCAGGAAGAGGGCGCGAGACAAATAGGGAAAATCCCAATAATGGAGTGGCGGCGGAGGAGGTCGTTTTCGCGAGCTCGGACTGGTCATAGTTGACGTTTTCATTTTCTCAAAATTGGATGTAAATTCTATAATTAGGGACTGTGCACCAATATCTCCAGCTCAAAGAAGCCCTCCACGGGTGCCTCAGATGCTACACGTAAACGGGGGATCCACCACTGGCACTAGGCAACAGCTTATCATTTCTGGTGGGCTTGGATGAGGATACTAAAGGACATCTTTTTAAGATAGCATTGGTTGAGGATATTGCAAAACCGTTTTACCGTGAAATATCCTATTTCGGACTCCACTTCTCTTTTCTAAGGAACGATACATTATTAATTACCAGTATTATACATACATGTATATATGTGTAGGCTTGTAGGTTCGCAGGATGAATCTACAATGATATGGTAGCCAAAAATAAATAAAGGCTAGTCAATAATAATAATTAATCAACGTATTTTAATAATAGATTTATTCTGAATAGCTACACTGCTACCAAATTTACAATCACAGCTTTCACAAACGGAGACGCGCAAAGACTGAGTGAGTCATTAAAATAACGAAAAGAAAGCTACAGTATAGTGGAAAACATGTTGCCTTCACAAGAAGCCGCCAAGATTTACCATGATAATTACATGCGGAACTCCCGCGCCATCGGGGTACTCTGGGCGATATTCACCATATGCTTTGCCATCATCAACGTGGTGGTCTTCATTCAGCCCTACTGGATCGGGGACAGTGTGAGCACGCCGCAGGTGGGTTACTTCGGCTTGTTTCACCAGTGCGTTGGAAGAGGACCGCCCAACCGAGAGCTCACCTGCACCGGAAGCTTCGCCGAGTTCAGCTCCATCCCCTCCGGCGCCTTCAAATCGGCGTCGGTCTTCGTGTTTCTGTCCATGGTGCTGATTCTGGGCTGCATCGCCTGCATGGCGCTCTTCTTCTTCTGCAACACCGCTACCGTCTACAAGACTTGTGCCTGGATGCAGCTCCTATGTGGTACGTAAAACCAATGGAAACTCAGTTACACAATATTGTTTCAGCACATTAATATATTGGTGGATAGGATTTTTCACTGGTATGTCACAGGCGACTGCAAACACATGGATCTACTGGTTACAAGTTACATGCAAACAACCTTGTCAAAACAATTGCAACATGCTGCTTGTGCTGTTGCTATTGCTAAGGATGATGGGTTATATCTACAGGCAGATTAGATTCACCTCGCTGCAAAATCATTTTGACTCCACATTTCTACACAGGTTCCAAACTCTCCGGGCTTACTGGGAGTGGAAGTTGGATGACTTCATGTCATTTTCCATTGTCACTCAGAGTCATGGAACTGTGGGAGGAAGACAGATATACTATAGGCTGCCACACGGACCCACATTGAGCTCTAGCGATTGCAGATGAAGCATTCATTTGCTCAACAAATCAGTCTCAAAAACAGCCAACCCACTACAAAAGGCCTCTGTCTGTTGGGTGGATGCATTCCTTCAACCATGACCTGACCACATAGAGAGTTGCCCTCTTGATAAATAGAAGAAAGAGGTAGGGGGGAAATGAAAACAGGTCATTTATGGAACTTAATTCACTCACTCCCACTCAGATCTATACCTCAAGGACCTCCCAGAGTGGATTATAAATTCATCAATGCGGGTCGTTCCATTTCATTTCAGCAAGACACCCACCATCTCAGATTGTTTTTAAATGGTTTATGTAGTTAGAAAAATATAAGGTAAGCATTCCTGCAATGTTATTTTGTTGAAAGACAATTTTAACTCTTAACAAATTCGGACAGTTCAATTTATATGATTCATACAGTGCCTTCAGAAAGTTCACACACCCCTTGACTTTTCTGCATTTGTTGTGTTACAGTCTGAATTGAAAATTGATTACATTTATATTTTGTGTCACTGATCTACACACAATACCCCAATAAGGTCAAAATGTCAGTCTGTTATTAGAAATGATTGAAAAATTCATTCAAAATGAAAAGCTGAAATGTCTCAAGTCAATAAGTATTCAACCCTTTTGTTATGGCAAGCCTCAATAAGTTCAGGAGTATAAATGTGCTTAACAAGTCACATAATAAGTTGCATGGATTCAATAACAATAGTGTTAAACATGATTTTCAATTACTACCCCATCTCTGTGCCCCACACATACAAGTATTTGTAAGGTTCCTCAGTCGATCAGTGAATTTCAAGCACAGATTCAACCACAAAGACCAGGGAGCTTTTCCAATGGTTCGCAAAGAGCACCTATTGGTAGGGCGGTAACAAAACAAAAAACAGACATTGAATATCCCTTTGAGCAGTCATTAATTACACTTTGGATGGTGTATCAATACACCCAGTCACTACAAAGATACAGGAGTTCTTCCTAACTCAGTTGCCATAGAGGAAGGAAACCGCTCAGGGATTTCACCATGAGGCCAATGGTGATTTTAAAACAGTTACTGAGTTTAATGGCTGTGGTAGGACATAACTGAGGAAGGATCAACTAATATAAATTACAGATTGAAAAGGAGGAAGCCTGTAAAGAATAAAAATATTCCAAAACATGGATCCTGTTTGCAATAAGGTACTAAAGTAATACTGCAAAACATTTGGCAAATAAATGACATTTTCCTGAATACAAAGCGTCATGTTTTGGGCAAATCCAACACAACACATCACTGAGTACCTCTTCATAGTTTCAATCATGGTAGTGTCTGCATCATGTTATGGGTATGCTTGTCATTGGCAAGGACTCAGAAGTTATTTTTGATAAAAAGAAATGGAATAAAGCTAAGCATAGCAAAATCCTAGAGAAAAACTTGGTTCAGTCTGCTTTCCAACATACACTGGGAGACAAATTCACCTTTCAGCAGGACAATTACCTATAACACAAGGCTATAACATCACAGGATGAGACCAATATGCAGACACAGGAGGCAGATGGTTCGAGTCTCTGATATTTATTAATAGGCAAGGGGCAGGCAAGAGGCAGGTTGAGGACAGGCAGAAGTTCGTAAACCGGGTCAGAGTCAGATGGGTAAAGGACGGCAGACAGGCTCGAGGTCAGGGAAGGCAGAATGGTATGGCAGGCAGGCTCAGGGTCAGGGCAGGCAGCAATGGTCAGAACCAGGAGGACTGGAAAACAGGGACCAGAAAAACAGGAGTACAGAAAAACATGATGGTAGGCTTGACGAGACAAGACGAACTGGAAACAGACAAATAGAAAACACTGGTATAAATACACAGGGGATAATGGGGACAAATGGAAGATACCTGGTGGGGGGTGGAGACAAGCACAAGACAGGTGAAACAGATCAGGGTGTGACAAAGGCCAAATATACACTGGAGTTGCTTACCAAGACGACATTGAATGGTCCTGAGTGGCCTAGTTACAGTTTTGACTTAAATCGGTAAATATATGGCAAGAGTTAAAAATGGCTGTCAAGCAATGATCAACAACCAAGTTTGAAGAATATTTTAAAGAATAATGGACAAATATGGTACAATCCAGGAGTGCAAAGCTCTTCCAGACTTAATCAGAACGACGCACAGCTGTTATAGCTGTGAAAGGTGATTCTAACATGTATTGACATTACAGAGTATTTTGTGTAAATCATTGACAAAAAATTACAATTGAAAATCACTTTAATCCCACTTTGTAATAGAACAAAATGTGGAAAAAGTCAAGGGGTGTGAATACCTTCTGAAGGCACTGTTTAATATTCATTAAAATATAGTACTCAACATCCGATTTGGAACAAACCACATCTTAACAATGACTAAGATCTCAGGGATCCAAATAAATGGTCGAAAGCCACCTGCGGACGCCCCAACTCCACACCAAGCCCACCCCAACGGCCAGTAAACAGTATCAGTTCTCTATGTTTGACAAGTTATATGAAGCTGTGGCTTGGAGTATTGTTTATTCATACTATGTAATGTATTCTTAGTGAATTAGTACCAGGTTTTGCCCACTAGATGCTGCTGTTCTGCTATTACTGCCACACCCTTTTATCCATGTATTAAATGGAACCCTTTGCAACTTTGGGTAGAAAACCCATAGCTTTTGCTCAAGATGGAAATAAATGGTGTGATCATCCGTTCAATTCAAGCCAGTCCTCCATGAAAGCAATTCAAACACATACAAACTTTCCTTCTCTTGAATCTAATCTGCTCAATGAAGTCAATCTGTGTAACTAGCTGCACTCTTAGAAAAAATATTTCCAAAAGGGTTTTTTGGCTGTCCCTGTAGGATAACCCTTTTTGTTTCCAGGTAGAACCCTTTTTGGGTTTCAGGTAGAACCTTTTTGGGTTTCGTGTAGAACCCGACATGAAACCCAAAATGGTTCTTCAAAGAGTTATCTTATGGGGATAGCCGAAGAACCCTTTTAGGTTCTAGATAGCACCTTTTTTTGTGTGCCCACACACCAACAGAGATCTGCTAGTGTTGGGTTGACTGCCTAAGGCTTAAGCTGTATCTGGGAAATGGCCCAAGTGTGTGTTGTTTATTCCCTTCAATAAAGGTTTGTATTAGTTAGACCATTCCTTTTGAACAAGCAAACCAATAGGCTACAGCAGTTCTAATGGTTTAAATGTTATGGTCTTCAATGGTAAAAATCCCAAATACAATGCCTTCAGAAAGTACACTGAACAAAAACGTAAACGCAACATGCAACAATTTCAAATATTTTACTGAGTTTACAGTTCGTTTAAGGAAATCAGTCAATTGAAATAAATACACTGCTCAAAAAAATAAAGGGAACACTTAAACAACACAATGTAACTCCAAGTCAATCACACTTCTGTGAAATCAAACTGTCCACTTAGGAAGCAACACTGATTGACAATAAATTTCACATGCTGTTGTGCAAATGGAATAGACAAAAGGTGGAAATTATAGGCAATTAGCAAGACAACCACTCCTATTCCTGTATTGAACACCATTCAAAGTGTTAATAATAACTTCACCATGCTCAAGAGGGATATTCAATGTCCTGCTTTTTTTACCCATCTACCAATAGGTGCCCTTCTTTACGAGGCATTGGAAAACCACCCTGGTTTTTATGGTTGAATCTGTGTTTTGAAATTCAGTGCTCGTCTGAGGGACCTTACAGATAATTGTGTATGGTACAGGTAGCCATATCCTGCAGTCAAATGACCAAATAGCCCTCTAGTGGCCTCATGGGTGGAATGTTATTAATGTTTTTAATAATTTCATAATTAATACAAATGATTTAAATAAACCCGCCGAAAATCTGGTGTTTTCTATATGAAAAGGTTTTGTTATATTTCAGTCTCAACTCTACATTTAATACATTTCAACTCTATATCTGACATGGTACAGGTGTCACGTTCATCATACGAAGGAGACCAAAGCGCAGCGTGATGTGGATACATCTTCTTACTGAAAACGAAGAACAATAAACAAACTAATACAAAAATAACAACCCGACCGTGACGCTAAATATAACGAGTGCAGACATGCAACATCACATAGACAATCACCCACAAACCAAACTGGAAAATGGCAACCTAAATAGGATCCCCAATCAGAGACAACGAAAACAGCTGCCTCTGATTGGGAACCAATCCAGGCCACCATAGACCTACGTATGCCTAGACTACACACACAGCCTAGACTACACACACAACCTAGACATACAAAAAACCCTAGACCAGACAAAAACACACATACAGTGGGGCAAAAAAGTATTTAGTCAGCCACCAATTGTGCAAGTTCTCCCACTTAAAAAGATGAGAGAGGCCTGTAATTTTCATCATAGGTACACTTCACTATGACAGACAAAATGAGGAAAAAAAATCCAGGAAATCTCATTGTAGGATTTTTAATGAATTTATTTGCAAATTATGGTGGAAAATAAGTATTTGGTCACCTACAAACAAGCAAGATTTCTGGCTCTCACAGACCTGTAACTTCTTCTTTAAGAGGCTCCTCTGTCCTCCACATCGTTACCTGTATTAATGGCACTGTTTGAACTTGTTATCAGTATAAAAGACACCTGTCCCACAACCTCAAACAGTCACACTCCAAACTCCACTATGGCAAGACCAAAGAGCTGTCAAAGGACACCAGAAACAAAATTGTAGACCTGCACCAGGCTGGGAAGACTGAATCTGCAATAGGTAAGCAGCTTGGTTTGAAGAAATCAACTGTGGGAGCAATTATTAGGAAATGGAAGATATACAAGACCACTGATAATCTCCCTCGATCTGGGCTCCACGCAAGATCTCACCCCGTGGGGTCAAAATGATCACGAGAATGGTGAGCAAAAATCCCAGAACCACACGAGGGGACCTAGTGAATGACCTGCAGAGAGCTGGGACCAAAGTAACAAAGCCTACCATCAGTAACACACTACACCGCCAGGGACTCAAATCCTGCAGTGCCAGACGTGTCCCCCTGCTTAAGCCAGTACATGTCCAGGCCCGTCTGAAGTTTGCGAGAGAGCATTTGGATGATCCAGAAGAAGATTGGGAGAATGTCATATGGTCAGATGAAACCAAAATATAACTTTTTGGTAAAAACTCAACTCGTCGTGTTTGGAGGACAAAGAATGCTGAGTTGCATCCAAAGAACACCATACCTACTGTGAAGCATGGGGGTGGAAACATCATGCTTTAGGGCTGTTTTTCTGCAAAGGGACCAGGACGACTGATCCGTGTAAAGGACAGAATGAATGGGGCCATGTATCGTGAGATTTTGAGTGAAAACCTCCTTCCATCAGCAAGGGCATTGAAGATGAAACGTGGCTGGGTCTTTCAGCATGACAATGATCCCAAACACACCGCCCTGGCAACGAAGGAGTGGCTTCGTAAGAAGCATTTCAAGGTCCTGGAGTGGCCTAGCCAGTCTCCAGATCTCAACCCCATAGAAAATCTTTGGAGGGAGTTGAAAGTCCATGTTGCCCAGCAACAGCCCCAAAACATCACTGCTCTAGAGGAGATCTGCATGGAGGAATGGGCCAAAATACCAGCAACAGTGTGTGAAAACCTTGTGAAGACTTACAGAAAACGTTTGACCTCTGTCATTGCCAACAAAGGGTATATAACAAAGTATTGAGATAAACTTTTGTTATTGACCAAATACTTATTTTCCACCATAATTTGCAAATAAATTCATTAAAAATCCTACAATGTGATTTTCTGGATTTCTTTTCTCCTTTTGCCTGTCATAGTTGAGGTGTACCTATGATGAAATTACAGGCCTCTCTCATCTTTTAAGTGGGAGAACATGCACAATTGGTGGCTGACTAAATACTTTTTTGCCCCACTGTACCACCCTTGTCACACCCTGACCTAAACAAAATAATAAAGAAAACCAAAGATAACTAAGGTCAGGGCGTGACAACAGGTGTCTTATATTTTTAAGCACATAATCATGTGTGTGAGGTGTATACTTTTGTTTCAAAGTAGATGTGACTAAGACTACCAAGAAACACTCTTTTCAAAAATAATAGTAAGACTATGCAAGAAATCTTCAGGAAACACACAAAACGTTTTTTTAAAGCCTTGTATTTATTTTGGGTGTCAACTGCGTGGCACAGCAGCCATTTTGGGAGGGGGTGTGGATGACCACACACCATAGCAGTCATCTTTTTTATATGAGCGTGTAATACTTCTAATATGAACGTGCTAAAAAGGTGTAGAGCACACCATCGTTAAAACACATCTGGTCCCACCTTCGGACATCTGCCTCCATTTTAAAACACAAGCCAATTCGAGCCATTGTCACAATTCACAACAACTTCATAGTCCCATGAGCTCTGTGTGAGCCTGATTTAGCCCACTGGAGGAAAAGGTTCAACACTATTATTGCACACAGAGTGAATCCAGACAACTTATTATATGACTTATTAAGCACATTTTTACTCCTGAACTTACTTACTACTGCCATAACAAAGGGGTTGAATACTTATTGACTCAATACATTTCAGCTTTTCATTTTTTATTAATTTGTAAAAATGTAGAAAAACATCATTCGCTTTGACATTATGGGGTATTGTGTGTAGGCCAGTGACAAAACAAATGCTCACAGAAATCATTTAAATGGATTAAATTAAGACAACAAAATGTGGAAAAAGTCAAGGGGTGTGAATATTTTCTGAAAGCACTGTAATGGTAATGGAATGTATTGGGTTTAATGGTACATTTCACTCATCAAACAACATATGGGAGATGTTTTCTAATCATTTTAGGGAAAAACATAAGACTGCTTGTCACGCCCTGGCCATAGAGAGGCTTTTATTCTCTATTTTGGTTAGGCCAGGGTGTGACTAGGGTGGGCATTCTAGTTTCTTTATTTCTATGTTTTCTATTTCTTTGTTTTTGGTCGAGTGTGGTTCCCAATCAGAGGCAGCTGTCTATCGTTGTCTCTGATTGGGAATCATACTTAGGTAGTCCTTTTTCCTTCTTTCATTTGTGGGTTCTATTTTTTGCATTGGTTGGTATTTTGCCCTGCAGAACGTCACGTTCGTATTTTGTTTGTTGTTGTCGGTGTTCGTTAAATAAATAAAGAGAATGAACACGTACTATGTAATGGTTTATAATTGTTTTATTTGGGTTTTCACAACATTTTAGTCCACTAGCCCATTTCTCCATCACATTTTTGGTCTTGTAGGAAAAGTCTTAATATGATAATTGCATCATAGGGATAGCCCTCTCAGAGAGCTGTCATTTGTTGGACTATTCGAGAAGAGTTGGGTTAAAGCATTAGGTTGCTGAGAGAATGACAAACTGAATTGCTTTCATGGAGGACTGGCTTGACTTGTGCGGATGACCAATGTATTTTCATCATGAGCAAAAGCTATTGGTTTTCTACCCAAAGTTGAAAAATAATATTGTGATCATTTAATAAATACAAGAGACCAGAAAAATGTATAAAATTGTGTGGGCAGTAACAGCCGGAAGAGCAGCATATAGTGTGCAAAACCTGGTACTTTCACAGTGATTATGGAGGGAAACGCATTCAATACTTGATGGCTAATTTCTCTGAACAGAGGGGAAAAAGCATCACAAAATTCCCAGAGAATACATGACATCGTATTAGTCATTGTTAAGAAAATGTTTGGTCCAAATCGGATGTTGGGTACTATATTTATTGAATATGATATGAATCCTATGAATTGAAATGGCCAATTTGGGTGCAATCAATAAGCTTAATTTCTCAAGTTCAAATAAACTTTCAACAAAATAATGATTCAGGGATACTAATCTTATCTGTGTCTAACTACAGAAACGTTTTCAGAACAATCTGAGATGGTGGGTGTCGAACCTCTTCCTTGTGCTTTTTGAGGTGGAACGACTCATGAGATATGCACAAACGTGTGGGAGTAAGAATACCTCAACAGTCAGCAGACTGAGAGCAGAAAAATATCAGCAGTTCTTTCTGTTTGTATTGTTGTTTTCTTCATCTGTCCACTCTCCTTTCTGATCTGCAGAGTCAGTTTGTTTGGTTGGAAGAATGTTCAACCATCAGCAAGATGGAGGAACAGAGAATCCATGAAATACTATTCTTCCATACTCTTAGGATGACAGGACACTCACTATGCACTTTTATGAAATTAGAAAAAACATGAATGCAGCTATCAATGCTGGTATTCATCCAGAAGTACACACATAAAGCGGAATTAAAATCGATTTAATTGTATTTTTTTTGTCAACGATCTACACAAAAAACTCTGTAATTGTCAAAGTGGAAGAAAATTTTTAACATTTGTAAAAATAAATATATACAGTATATATAAAAATAAAACATATCCTGATTAGATAAGTATTCAACCCTTATTCAATACATGTTAGAATCATCTTTTGCAGTAATTACAGATGTGAGTCTTTCTGGGTAAGTCTCTAAAGCTTTTCACACCTAGACTGTGCAACATTTGCACATTATTCTTTTCAAAGTTCTTCAAGCGCTGTCAAATTGGTTGTTGATCATTGCTAGACAACCATTTTCAGGTCTTGCCAAGTCAAAACAGTAAGTCGGCCATTCAGGAACATTCACTGTCTTCTTGGTCAACAACTTCAGTGTTGATGTGGCCTTGTGTTTTAGTTTATTGTCCCACTGAAAGGGGAATTCATCTCCCAGTGTTTGGTGGAAAGCAGACTGAACCAGGTTTTCCTCTAGGATTTTGCCTGTGCTTAGCTCCATTCCGCTTCTTTTTTATCCTGAAAAACTCCCCAGTCCTTAACGATTACAAGAATACCCATAACATGATGCAGCCACCACTAGTTTGAAAATATGGAGTGGTACTCAGTATTGTGTTGTATTGGATTTGACCCAAACATAACACTTTGTAATCAGGACAAAGAGTAAATTGCTTTGCCACATTTGTTGCAGTATTATTTTAGTATCTTGTTGCTAAAGTCACCATTGGCCTCATGGTGAAATCCCTGAGCGGTTTCCTTCCTCTCCGGCAACTAAGTTAGGAACGATGCCTGTATCTTTGTAGTGACTGGTATATTGAATATCGACTTTTTTAACTCATCTACCAATAGGTGCTCTTCTGTGCGAGGCATTGGAAAACCTCCCTAGTCTTTGTGGTTGAATCTGAAGGCACTGTATGTTATTTGCAATTGAGGCCCTTTCCCATTCCCAGTGGCTGCTGGATCAGCTCCAACTCGACACAGGGTATAGCCTTGCGATGAGGCTGCATCTGCTACCCTGTGTACAGGTGAGTGGCCTGATGGTGTTGGCTATGGAGCTAATGCTCTCACCACTGAAGAGATGATAGTTTAATCAGCTGCTGTATCCTGGGCCGTGGCATAGTGCTTTGGCAGAGCGTGGTGCCAACAGCGGGCCGGCCCTGGGAAGAGGACAAAGAGGACCAGCTGCTCCTCTCAGTGCCCATGACCTTCTTCATGGGAAGTACCATCATGGTTCTCCTCTTCAGTCAGGAGAGCTCAATGTTATATGTTGTACTATACAAAACCATAAACTGTACTGTTGTCTCATTATCCCTACTGCAGTTACATCGTGGACAGAAAAGTTGGATGACGAGAGACAGAAAACGAATACTACATCTTTTCTCTGTTTTTCTTAGTGAGTTTATATGACAGGATCTCTGAACTGCCTGTCTTGCTCCACTCTGTCTCCGGCGAATGCTCCTTTAAAGTGCAACTGAACGCAAAAACAACTTCTCTGGTTGAATACGGCCTATGTTGCATCAATATTCGTCCCAAAAGTTTATTTCTGTGCCAAAATGTACTAACATGTGTATGTAGGATCATTTCATAAAGTCAATATATTCCAAAACAGAGTTTTGTGAGATTTGTGGACCTGAGGATGTCACAACTTAATGACGGTTGGGTTTTGATTTCAATCCTGCCCACACGGGACCACTGCCTGGTACATTCTAATCACGGCTGGCAGTAATCAAATCATCCGGATCACAGCTGCCCGGTGTGCTGCAGTGCACACTATCCAATCGCTCACCAGAATCAACCTCAAACGTAATTTATTTACCGACAGCCGAACTAACCATTAGCATGAAGCGCCTCAGACTTTTCTAGACAACAATGTATGCAAGACTTTGTCGCAAATGTTATGTTTGAAAGAACGGGATTCATTTTTCATATACGGCTTGGGTTTTTTCTCCAACTGAAATATCCTCACATTCGTGTGCTAACGTTAGCACAAACACAACCTTCATCAAAGATACAGTAGCTACATCTAGAAAGCAGGAAATGCAGTACGCTCGAAGCAGGATCCCCTGACTAACAACGTTCAAGTTTGTCATGCTGGGTCACGCGGTTGCTAAGCCATTCAGTACGGAGCCAGAAAACGGAAGAAGAAGCGAGACATCTCTCCCTCAATTTTTCTGGTTCATATAGAGTCAATGAACTAAGAAGACCAGACCCAGCTGCTAATGCATTGGTGCTTCTGGGAGAGCAAACCCTGTTAAGCAGACCGGAACTGGCTATTTTTTCCCCCAATGGTAAACAGCCTGAGTGGGACATCTTCATTTATCCACCATCTTTGCGGTGGCCTGTTCTGGACGGTGACTGAAGAGGGACAAATGACATTACTGCCAAGTATACGAAATAGCAAACATAACACACCCACATAGAATAACACCCCAAGACACATGTCTCGTTTTTCTTAATGAGTACCGGAAAAGCCCAGGTGGAATCGATAAGTTTAGACCCTCTGTCATTTCGCTGGTGCCCTGCAACTGTGTTAGACAGAAGGAGGAGAAATCAATCACACACTCCATCCCAAACACATCGAGAGAGGAATGGATAGCATACTGACCAAAATGGAAAAAGACAGACAGTGGCAAGAAAAAAGTATGTGAACTCTTTGGAAATACCTGGATTTCTGCATAAATTGGTCATAAATGTGATCTGATCTTCATATAGGTCACAACAATAGACAACCACAGTCTGCTTAAACTAATAACACACAAGCAATTATACGTTTTCATGTCTTTATTGAACACACCATGTAAACATTCACTGTGCATTGTGGGGAAAGTAGGTGAATCCTTGGGTTTAATAACTGGTTGACCCTCCTTTGGCAGCAATAACCTCAAACCAAACGTTTTCTGTAGTTGCGGATCAGACCTGCACAACGTTCAGGAGGAATTTTGGACCATTTCTATTTACAAAACAGTTTCAGTTCAGCAATATTCTTGGGATGTCTGGTGTGAAACTGCTCTCAAGGTCATGCCACAGCATCTCAATCGGGTTGAGGTCAGGACTCTGACTGGGCCACTCCAGAAGGTGTTTATTAAGACATTCTCCTGCAAAATGTCTTGATAAACTTGGACATTTATTTTTTTCCGTCGATGATAGCAAGCTGTCCAGGCTCTGACGCAGCAAAGAAGCCCCAAACCATGATGCTCCCTCCACCATACTTTTACAGTTGGGATGAGGTTTTGATGTTAGTGTGCTGTGCCTTTTTTTCTCCACACATAGTGTTTGTGTTTCCTTCCAAACAACTCAACTGTAGTTTCATCTGTCCACAGAATATTTGCCAGTAGCGCTGTGGAACATCCAGGTGCACTTTTGCAAACTTCAGACGTGCAGCAATGTGTCTTCTTCCGTGGTGTCCTCCCATGAACACCAATTCCTTGTTTCGTGTTTACGTATCGTAGACTCGTCAACAGAGACGTTAGCATGTGCTCAGAGATTTCTGTAAGTCTTTAGCTGACACTGCTAGATTCTTCTTTACCTCATTGAGCATTCTGCACTGTGCTCGTGCAGTCATCTTTGCAGGACGGCCACTACTAGGGAGAGTAGCAACAGAGCTGAACTCTTCTCCATTTATAGACAATTCGTCTTACGTGGACTGATTGAGACATCAAGGATTTTAGAGATACTTTTGTAACCCTTTCCAGCTTTATGCAAGTCAACAATTCTTAATCTTATGTCTTCTGAGATCTCTTTTTTCGAGGCATGGTTCACATCAGGCAATGCTTCTTGTGAATAGCAAACTCACATTTTGTGAGTGTTTTTTATAGGGCCAAGGCAGCTCTAACCAACATCTCCAATCTCGTCTCATTGATTGGACTCCAGGTTAGCTGACATCCTGACTCCAATTAGCTTTTGGAGAAGTCATTAGCCTAGGGGTTCACATACTTTTTCCATCCTACACTGTGAATGTTTAAATTATGTATTCAATATAGACAAGAAAAATACAATAATTTTTGTGTTATTAGTTTAAGCACACTATATTGGTTTATTGTTGTGACTTAGATGAAGATCAGATTAAATTTGATGACTCATTTTAGGCAGAAATACAGGTAATTCCAAAGGGTTCACATACTTTTCATTGCCACTGTAAGCCATGCAAGTGCATACGATAGCTGGTCTCCCAGAAATACAAGATATGCTAATTGTTATGTGTCCCTCCAAAATAATAGCACATGACCTAAAAGAGGAAAGCCTGATTTCTACAGGCCATTGGTTTCTAACTCTACACCCCCATCTCCCATAGGCCCTCCATCAACTCTCTCTCACTCATGTCCTGACCCTGTCTCCCTGAAATATTAAACAGAACTAAGCATTACACGGTCTGGCGCTCTGCTCCGCTCTACTCAGTTTACAACTAGCTACTCCTGCAGCAGCATACTATATTCCTTTTAAAGAGACATTTCACTCAAAAACAATCTTTGGTATTTATTTTTCATTATTCCACTGTTGACACAGTCCCAAAATGTTTTGCATGTCAGCAGTCAGTTATCAAGGTTATCAAGATATTGGACTTTTAAGAAGCAAAATGTCACTAGGTCTCATCATTATGATGATGCGTTCTGCGTGTCTGGTGACAACCCTGCTTCTTAAAAGTCAATAATCTTGATAACTTGACTGCTGACATGCAAAACATTTTGAAACTGAATCAACCACTCGACTTGTGAAAAAAAGACCAAAATACAGTTTTTGAATGAATTGAACTTGTAAGTTACATCAGGGCTCTTCTATTGTTTCCGTCCCTGCACAAGGTCCTGGGGCTGAGAGGCTGACAAAAACGAATCAGCAGTTTCTACAGGAAATGTACATTGTAGTATTTTATTAATCACATGAGGCCAGACAATATACAGGTGTTTATCCAACTTTAATGCAAAGGTAGAAGAGCCGTGAATATAATAGCAGGAACAAGCTTTAGTGCTGTATATTACTGAATGGTACCAACAAGCATTCATGGTTTCATGTTCAATTAAGTTGACCTCTAATCAGATAGAAAACCAGTTCAAGCGTCGACCCCATGGAGAGTGGAACAGAATGAAACCAAATGCGGATCTGCTTCCACATACGCTGGATGAGATGAGAAGCTCTGAACTAACAACTTGTTGTATAATGGGATTCCCTTCACCCGTGGTCATACTTTTGAGCTGTAGGCTACCAGGGGGGTTTGAACATCAAATCAAAATACATTTTATTTGTCACATGCGCCAAATACAACAAGTGTAGACCTTACAGTGAAATGCTTACTTACAAGCCCTTAACCAACAATGCAGTTAAGGAAAAAAAAGAAATAAAACGAACAAATATTTAAAGAGCAGCAGTAAAATAACAATAGCGGGGCTATATACAAGGGGTACCGGTACAGAGTCAATGTTCGGGGCACCGGTTAGTCGAGGTAATTGAGATATGTACATGTAGGTAGAGTTATTATCTATGTATAGTCACTTTAATAACAGAGATTAGCAGCAGCGTAAAAGGGGGGGGGGTATGGGGGGGGGGGGGGAACACCAAGGAACTTGAAGCTCTCAACCTGCTCCACTACAGCCCCGTTGATGAGAATGGGGTCCTCCTTTTCCTGTAGTCCACAATCATGGCACTGAGCCACTGCGTTTGATAGCCCACGTGTCGTCCCCCCCCCCCCCCCCCCCCCCCCCCCCCCCCCCCCCCCCCCCCCCCCCCCCCCCCCCCTCTCTGTGGTGTTGGATGTGCGTCAGCCTCGTATGAGATGTTATATAACAAAAGAGGCAGCTCATTATGAGGATCTTATTCTTCTGGTCCCCTTCAGGGAGATGTCTTCCTCACTTTAAACCCCCATTCATTCAGTACCAGGGGCGTTTTGTTTTTCCCTGTGTTAACATGTTTTTTTGTTCTACCTGTGTTACTGTAAAAGTGCTCTTTGATCCTCTACGGTAATGTATGCAGTGTGTGTGTGTGTGTGTGTGTGTGTGTGTGTGTGTGTGTGTGTGTGTGTGTGTGTGTGTGTGTGTGTGTGTGTGTGTGTGTGTGTGTGTGTGGTTGCCGAATTGATGAGGAGGATTCCATTTAGTTTATTAGTAGGCCCCTTTTTTGCTGTTTCTGAAAAATGTATTGCGTTGCGTTTGTATGTGCGTGTGTGTTTGTGTATGTGCGAGTGTGCTCGTGTGCTCGTGTGCATGTGTGTGTGGATAAGTGCATGCACGTGCAAGTGTTTTCCATAAGCTTGCAAAAGGAGATGTAGCAAGTCAATACATTTATATAAATATAAATATCTATCCCAGGAGATCCTATGCTTTCTCTTTGACCTGGGATTTCTGCCCATACTTCCCTGAAATGCACATGTTTTAATCATCAGGCACAAATAAATCATTCCAAAGTCAACAGTGCGCTACTAAAAATATTCTGCAGAGTGAATAATGTATTCTTTTGACCTGTATTTGAATTGTCACCCGTGAGAGAGAGAGAGACACAGAGAGAGACAGAGATGGGGAGAGAGATAGAGAGAGAGAGAGAGAGAGAGAGAGAGAGAGAGAGAGAGAGAGAGGAGAGAGAGAGAGAGAGAGAGAGAGAGAGAGAGAGAGAGAGAGAGAGAGAGAGAGAGAGAGAGAGAGAGAGAGAGAGAGAATAATTATCTGCCCATTTTCCACTCCTCTCTTTTTGGGGAGCCTCTATATCTTCTGGGTGAAAGAATGATAAACTCTGCTTTGGCCTCACTGGCTGCTGGAATACTTAATTGCCCTCAGGGTGAATTCCTGTTTAGTTTTCCTGTCACAGACCAGGGGCTAGCCAGGGAAGAGAAAACGCATGGGCTGAAAGTTACTGTCATTACACCTGCAAACAAAGGACGTGCAGTGTCTTTATACCCTTGAGATGCCAATGCACCAGCTAGTTCCTAACCCTGATAGAGGAGGTAAACCATGTTCCAAAGAAGCCTAATTCCCTATCGAGACAGCAGGGAGAAAGACTATCCCTGGTCCTTATTGTCCTCATCGTCCTGTGCACTCGTACAATGCAACCACACAAGTCTTGCTGAGGTCAAATGATATCATAATGGCAACATGGGCAGTTGTCAGAGGATAGCCTGGAGCACATTACAGTTACTAGTCATCACATTATATCACAAAACTGTGCCCAAACAATAACCCACAGATGTTTTAGGGCTTTAATACAGCTTAATTTCTAGTACCCTTTAGGCCAGTTTGGATGCTCAAAATAGGGCACTCCACTACAATCTCCACAGGGTAGATAATGAAGCACACACACACAGACACACAGACACACACACAAAACAAGGTAAAGTGCAATCAGGCATGAATAGTATAATGACAAGGACTAAGTTAGGAGAGTGGAGCTCGTGAATCAGAGTTAATGAAGTAATGTACAAACACAAAGTTCTATTGGCTGCACTGGGTTCTGTTGGGTGCTTTCCTGACTTTACCTCATTTATTCATCAGATTGAAAATGCTGGTCAGGTCCCATCAAGTGCCACAGGCACTGCCACACAGAAGCTAGATGCAAATGTCCACACAAGTCCTCTAAGCACGGACTCAAGATGCCTTTGTTTCCCCCAATACATCACTGACAACAAGTTTGTACTATGATCCATTTCTAGAATGATCTGATGCAATTCACAGCATGATACTGAAATGGACTCTGAAACCTTTGACGGTATATACAGTATATATATATCTACAATCAATTACCTTTTTACATTGGTGTTCCATACCATACAAGTAATCTGAGACGCAGTGCACATCTCTGGGGGGGAATGCAGACAGCCCAAGTGTCTAGATGATCTCAGATCTACTGTGGGTTGTTTCTGAAATCAGGCACCAGTTCTAGTGTAACAGTATAACTTTAGTCCGTCCCCTCGCCCCGACCCGGGCGCGAACCAGGGACCCTCTGCACACATCAACAACAGTCACCCACGAAGCATCGTTACCCATCGCTCCACAAAAGCCACGGCCCTTGCAGAGCAAGGGGAACCACTACTTCAAGGTCTCAAAGCAAGTGACGTCACCGATTGAAACGCTATTAGCGCGCACCACCGCTAACTAGCTAGCCATTTCACATCGGTTACACTAGGGCACATAAGAGTTGGAGGGGACTGCATGGGAATAAGGCAACAAGACAACGTGTCTGATAGCGTGCCTACCTCTGACACTTCAGATTCGGCATCAACCAACATCACTATCCTATCAGACAGCATCTGGACTGGCATAGTCAAACACATGGATAACAATGACTCACCATGCCTTCTGTTGTCCGAACTACAGAAACTTGACTGTGATTTTGAGGAAAGTGAGCAATGTATGATACATTATTAGGATGGCTGCCTGAATGCTGCCTTAGAGGAAGCAATATTCTGATGGCTGGTTTCTTGGAAGTAATATTGTTTCAGAGCT